>NC_084556.2:54327500-54482500 GCF_033978685.3 Nerophis lumbriciformis | reverse complement strand
TAATTTTTTAATTGATTGTTTTAAAAAAGTTAAGTTTTTTAACCAAATCATTTTTAATCTTGTACCTTTCTGGGGTTTTTTGCACTATTTTTATGCAATTTAACTGTTTTTTTTTAATATATAATATTCTGTATATATATATATATTTATATATATTATTTATTTTATTTTAAAGTTTTTTCAGTTTTTTTTCTTATATTGATTTTTTTGAAAATGGTATGAGTCAATTTAGAATCGAGCGATTCTGATGTGAATCATGTTTTGTGCATGTGTTTTGTGGGATTTCCTAAATTTACGCTTATAGAAAATATTTTAAAATATTTCGTGTTATTTGTTTGAAGAAATTAATATATTTTAAAAATATATATGTATTTTTTAATTGATTGTTTTAAAAAAGTTACGTTTTTTAACAAAATAATTTTTAATCTTGTACCTTTCTGGGGGGGTTTTCTCACTATTTTTATGCAATTTAACTGGGTTTTATTTATAGAATATTCTGTACATATATGTTTTTGTTTTTTTAAGTTTTCAAAATTTTTTTTTGTCTTATATCGATTTTATTTGAAAATGATATGAGTCAATTTAGAATCGAGTGATTCTGATGTGAATCATGTTTTGTGCATAAACTTATGTTTATAGATAATATTTTAAAATATTTTTTAATATTTGTTTAAAAAAATGAATATATTTAAAAAATATTTTTTTTTTAATTGATTGTTTTAAAAAAGTTAAGTTTTTAACCAAATAATTTTTAATCTTGTGCCTTTCCGGGGGTTTTTTGCACAATTTTTATGCAATTTAACTGGGTTTTATATATAGAATTTTCTGTATATAAATATATATATATATATATATATATATATATATATATATATATATATATATATATATATGTTTTTTATTTTAAGTTTTTTTTTCTTATATCGATTTTTTTGAAAATGATAGTCAATTTAGAATCGAGCGATTCTGATGTGAATCATGTTTTGTGCATAAACTTATGTTTATAGATAATATTTTAAAATATTTTTTAATATTTGTTTAAAAAAATGAATATATTTAAAAAAAAAAATATTTTTTAATTGATTGTTTTAAAAAAGTTAAGTTTTTAACCAAATAATTTTTAATCTTGTACCTTTCCGGGAGTTTTTTGCATAATTTTTATGCAATTTAACTGGGTTTTATATATAGAATTTTCTGTATATATATATATATATATATATATATATATATATATATATATATATATATATATATATATATATATATATATATATATATATATATGTTATTTATTTTAAGTTTTTTTTTCTTATATCGATTTTTTTGAAAATGATAGTCAATTTAGAATCGAGCGATTCTCATGTGAATCATGTTTTGTGCACAAACTTATGTTTATAGATATATTTCTTCCTACAAAATGTATTAATGCTTTAATGATGCATGGTTGTCATGACAACACATAGGAGCTGCATGTCTATGTAGTAATCCTATTGTTTTGTCATGCCCGCAGCTAATTTTGTAATGGCCCGCGGCAAATATAAAAAAAATAAAAAATAAATAAAAAAAATATTAATAATTAAAAAAAAAAAAAAAAATATATATATACAAAAGTGTAATAAAAGAGCAAACAGGTGGAATGTATATATATATATATATATATATATATATATATATATATATATATATATATATATATATATATGTATGTGTGGGAAAAAAAATCACAAGACTATTTCATCTCTACAGGCCTGTTTCATGAGGGGGGGTACCCTCAATCATCAGGAGATTTTAATGGGAGCATTCGCATACCATGGTTTATATAGGGCACAGAGTGGGTGGGTACAGGCTGGTGTAGGGGCGTGGTGATTGGCTCATGTGTTACCTAGGAGGTGTTTCCGTCTATGGCGGCATGCTGTTACAATTTCGCTGCGCTTGTTGAGGGATGACAGGTCTGGACGGTAAATAATAAACAGTTTCTCTTTCAAGCATAGGTTGCATCTTTTATTACCACTATTGTAAGGTGTGCTGGATGCAAGAATTTGCCATGTTATTGAATATTCAACATTATTGTCTTTGAGGTCCCAAATGTGTTTGCTGAGTTCTGTGGTATTTCGCAGGTTTTTGTTCCTGAAAGAAGCCTTGTGATTGTTCCATCTGGTTTTGAATTCTCCCTCGGTTAATCCTACATATGTGTCGGATGTCTTAATGTCCTTGCGTGTTACCTTAGATTGGTAGACAACTGATGTTTGTAAGCACCCCCCGTTGAGAGGGCAATCAGGTTTCTTTCGACAGTTACAGCCTTTGTTAGTTTTGGAGTCGCTCTGTCCGGGGGCCGACGGCTCATTTGCAATTGTTTTGTTGTGGTTTGAGATGATTTGTCGTATATTGTTCATGCAGCTGTAGCTCAATTTAATGTTGTTCTTGTTGAATACTTTTCTTAGGGTGTTGTCTTTGGGAAAATGTTTGTCAATCAGATTGAGGAATTTGTGTCCAATGTTAGTTGAGACGTTTTTGCTGTATGGGGGGTTGTACCAGATGATGTCTTTTCGTTTTCTGTTCTTTTTTGGCTGGTTTCCTGGCGTGGGTTCATAGGTGAGGGTGAAATTGTATCCGCTTTCATCAAGGGCTTTTTGGTACGGGGGGGTTGCTTGGTCAAATTCAGCTTTGCTAGATGACAGCATCGATAGCCTTTTATTGATTCCGGTAGGTATTCTTTTCGTGGTGGTGGGTGGGTGGTTGCTGTCATGGTGCACGTATTGGAGTGTTGTGTTGGGTTTCGTGAATGGTTGGTAGCTGTTATTTCTCAGGTTGAAAGTGACGTCAAGGAAGTTGACGGTTTGCTTGTTGGCTTCAATCGTGATCCGTAGGCCGTTCTCTTTGAAAATTGATATATATATATATGACTTATTTTTAACACTTTTATAAGTGAGGCCTTTTTAGATTTTTTGTGGATTTTTTTTAAACTGTATTTGCTAACAAAAACAGAATGAATTCAAGTTAATGTTGTTATGAATCATTGACATTTAAGGCTTCAGTTACTTCACATCAAATATTACACTTTGTAAAAAAAATGTTGGGGGAAATGTTGCATATTTTCTGTGTTTGCCATAAAACAGGTGTTTATTTAAGAAAAAGGGCATAAAACGAACAATTCATAGTTTACATTTAAAAAGATTTTATAACTACTTACAAACCCTGTTTCCATATGAGTTGGGAAATTGTGTTAGATGTAAATATAAACGGAATACAATGATTTGCAAATCCTTTTCAAGCCATATTCAGTTGAATATGCTACAAAGACAACATATTTGATGTTCAAACTCATAAACATTTTTTTTATTGTTTTGCAAATAATAATTAACTTAGAATTTCATGGCTGCAACACGTGCCAAAGTAGTTGGGAAAGGGCATGTTCACCACTGTGTTACATGGCCTTTCCTTTTAACAACACTCAATAAACGATTGTGAACTGAGGAAACTAATTGTTGAAGCTTTGAAAGTGGAATTGTTTCCCATTCTTGTTTTATGTAGAGCTTCAGTCGTTCAACAGTCCGGGGGTCTCCGCCGTCGTATTTTACGCTTCATAAAACGCAGAAAAAACTGCTTCTCGAAAGAAAAAAATGACAAAACTGCCTGTAACTCCCACTGAGAAAGTTGGAAATACATTAAACAAAAACCTCTATGTAGGTCTTACTTAGACCTACTTTTCATTAATTAATTTCCTCGGGCAAAAATCAACAGGAAGTTGGCAATTCCCCCTTCAAGACATAAAAGTACTAAAAACAGTCACTTTTGCCTCTTTGAGCTGTAATTTGACCCCCTTAACATGCTTCAAAACTCACCGAACTTAATACACACATCAGGACTGGCAAAAATTGCCATCTAATAAAAAAACCTAACCCCAAATCTCAAAATTGCGCTCTAGGGCAATTTTTGAATAAAACGCAGAAAAAACTGCTCCTCGAAAGAAAAAAATGACAAAACTGCCTGTAACTCCCACTGGGAAAGTAGGAAAGACATGAAACAAAAACCTCTATGTAGGTCTTACTTAGACCTACTTTTCATTAATTAATTTCCTCGGGCAAAAATCAACAGGAAGTTGGCAATTCCCCCTTCAAGACAAAAAAGTACTAAAAACAGTCACTTTTGCCTCTTTGAGCTGTAATTTGACCCCCTTAACATGCTTCAAAACTCACCGAACTTAATACACACATCAGGACTGGCAAAAATTGCCATCTAATAAAAAAACCTAACCCCAAATCTCAAAATTGCGCTGCGCAATTTTTGAATAAAACGCAGAAAAAACTGCTCCTCGAAAGAAAAAAATGACAAAACTGCCTGTAACTCCCACTGGGAAAGTCGGAAAGACATGAAACAAAAACCTCTATGTAGGTCTTACTTAGACCTACTTTTCATTAATTAATTTCCTCGGGCAAAAATCAACAGGAAGTTGGCAATTCCCCCTTCAAGACAAAAATGTACTAAAAACAGTCACTTTTGCCTCTTTGAGCTGTAATTTGACCCCCTTAACATGCTTCAAAACTCACTGAACTTAATACACACATCAGGACTGGCAAAAATTGCCATCTAATAAAAAAACCTAACCCCAAATCTCAAAATTGCGCTCTAGCGCAATTTTTGAATAAAACGCAGAAAAAACTGCTCCTCGAAAGAAAAAGAATGACAAAACTGCCTGTAACTCCCACTGGGAAAGTCGGAAAGACATGAAACAAAAACCTCTATGTAGGTCATACTTAGACCTACTTTTCATTAATTAATTTCCTCGGGCAAAAATCAACAGGAAGTTGGCAATTCCCCCTTCAAGACAAAAATGTACTAAAAACAGTCACTTTTGCCTCTTTGAGCTGTAATTTGACCCCCTTAACATGCTTCAAAACTCACTGAACTTAATACACACATCAGGACTGGCAAAAATTGCCATCTAATAAAAAACCTAACCCCAAATCTCAAAATTGCGCTCTAGCGCAATTTTTGAATAAAACGCAGAAAAAACTGCGCCTCGAAAGAAAAAAATGACAAAACTGCCTGTAACTCCCACTGGGAAAGTTGGAAAGACATGAAACAAAAACCTCTATGTAGGTCTTACTTAGACCTACTTTTCATTAATTAATTTCCTCGGGCAAAAAATCAACAGGAAGTTGGCAATTCCCCCTTCAAGACAAAAATGTACTAAAAACAGTCACTTTTGCCTCTTTGAGCTGTAATTTGACCACCTTAACATGCTTCAAAACTCACCGAACTTAATACACACATCAGGACTGGCAAAAATTGCCATCTAATAAAAAACCTAACCCCAAATCTCAAAATTGCGCTCTAGCGCAATTTTTGAATAAAACGCAGAAAAAACTGCTCCTCGAAAGAAAGAAATGACAAAACTGCCTGTAACTCCCACTGGGAAAGTTGGAAAGACATGAAACAAAAACCTCTATGTAGGTCTTACTTAGACCTACTTTTCATTAATTAATTTCCTCGGGCAAAAATCAACAGGAAGTTGGCAATTCCCCCTTCAAGACAAAAATGTACTAAAAACAGTCACTTTTGCCTCTTTGAGCTGTAATTTGACCCCCTTAACATGCTTCAAAACTCACCGAACTTAATACACACATCAGGACTGGCAAAAATTGCCACCTAATAAAAAACCTAACCCCAAATCTCAAAATTGCGCTCTAGCGCAATTTTTGAATAAAACGCAGAAAAAACTGCTCCTCGGAAGAAAAAAATGACAAAACTGCCTGTAACTCCCACTGGGAAGGTCGGAGAGACATGAAACAAAAACCTCTATGTAGGTCTCACTTAGACCTACATTTCATAAATTGACAACCCCCAGCAAAAATCAACAGGAAGTTTGCTATTCCCTCTTCAATACAACATTTTTGTAAAAACCGGTCACCTGTCTTCAAACATTATCTCCTCTGAGCACGTTTGTTGTTTCGGCTTCAAACTAACACAGGAGAGAGATTGAACCCTTCTGATTAAAAGTTGGCGAAAGAGTTTTGATACCTGCTCCGGTTTTGATTTTATGACCCTTCAAAGAACCGCTGGACACAAGTATTGGGACACTTACACTGGACAAAAGTATTGGGACACTTGGGACTAAAACTTGACAAAAGTATTGGGACACTTAGGACTAGCACCTGCCAAATATGCGGGCCCGACCAATGCTGCTTGCAGCTTTAATTAGGGCCCGCATGGCCCATTGTATAAGGACTCCCAAAGGGAGTCCTTATACAATGGGCCATAAGGACCTATTGAATTTGTAAGGTTTTATTCTTTATTCTTTATTCTTCCGCCGCCACATTAAACTGTAATTTGACCCACTTAACATGCTTCAAAACTCACCATATTTGACCCACATATCAGGACCTGCTAAAATTGCCTTTTTTTTTAAAAACCGAACCACAAAACTCAAAATTGCGCTCTAGCGCCCCCTAGGAAAAAAAAAACTAGACTGCCTGTAACTCCCACTAGGAAGGCCGGAGAGACATGAAACAAAAAACCTCTATGTAGGTCTGACTTAGACCTACATTTCATAATAGTACATTGTTGGGCTAAAATCAACAGGAAGTTGGCAATTCCCCCTTCAAGACAAAAAAGTACTAAAGACAGTAACTTTTGCCTCTTTGAGCTGTAATTTGACCCCCTTAACACGCTTCAAAACTCACCAAACTGAACGCACACATCAGGACTGTCAAAAATTGCCATCTTATAAAAAACCTAACCCCAAATCTCAAAATTGCGCTCAAGCGCAATTTTTGAATAAAACGCAGAAAAAACTGCTCCTCGGAAGAAAAAAATGACAAAACTGCCTGTAACTCCCACTGGGAAGGTCGGAGAGACATGAAACAAAAACCTCTATGTAGGTCTCACTTAGACCTACATTTCATAAATTGACAACCCCCAGCAAAAATCAACAGGAAGTTTGCTATTCCCTCTTCAATACAACATTTTTGTAAAAACCGGTCACCTGTCTTCAAACATTATCTCCTCTGAGCACGTTTGTCGTTTCGGCTTCAAACTAACACAGGAGAGAGATTGAACCCATCTGATTAAAAGTTGGCGAAAGAGTTTTGATACCTGCTCCGGTTTTGATTTTATGACCCTTCAAAGAACCGCTGGACACAAGTATTGGGACACTTGGGAATAAAACTTGACAAAAGTATTGGGACACTTAGGACTAGCACCTGCCAAATATGCGGGCCCGACCAATGCTGCTTGCAGCTTTAATTATCATTAAAGCTGCAAGCAGCGTTGTTCGGGCCCGCGTATTTGGCAGGTGCTAGTCCTAAGTGTCCCAATACTTTTGTCTACTTTTAGTCTGAAGTGTCCCAAGACTTTTGTCTAGTGTACCTACCTTGTCTGCATTGTGTGGGCACGTTGGTGCTTCCTGCTTTTGAGCAGCCATCTTAAAAAAACAGCACCGCAGGAGCATCAGTGCAGCGGGTCTTTGAAGGGTCATAAAATCAAAACCGGAGCAGTTATCACAACTCTTTCACCAACTTTTAATCAGAAGGGTTCAATCTCTCTCCTGTGTTAGTTTGAAGCCGAAACACGTGCTCAGAGGAGATAATGTTTGAAGAAAGGTGACGGGTTTTTACAAAAATGTTGTGTTGAAGGGGGAATAACAAACTTCCTGTATATTTTTGCTGGGGGTTGTCAGTTTATGAAATGTAGGTCTAAGTGAGACCTACGGAGAGGTTTTCGTTTCATGTCTCTCCGACCTTCCCAGTCGGAGTTACAGGCAGTTTTGTCAGATTTTTCATCCGAGGAGCAGTTTTTTGTGCGTTTTATAAAAAAATTGCTGTAGAGCACAATTTTTGGATTTGGGGTTAGGTTTTTTCATTAGATCATAGTTTTAGCCAGTCCTGATGTGTGTGTTTAGTTTGGTGAGTTTTGAAGCATGTTAAGGGGGTCAAATTACAGCTGAAAGAGGCAAAAGTGACTGTTTTTAGTACTTTTTTGTCTTGAAGGGGGAATTGCCAACTTCCTGTTGATTTTGGCCCGAGAATGTACCATTAATGAAATGTAGGTCTACGTCAGACCTACATAGAGGTTTTTGTTTCATGTCTCTCCGACCTTCCTAGTGGGAGTTACGGGCCGTCTAGTTTTTTTCCCCCTAGGGGGCGCTAGAGCGCAATTTTGAGTTTTGGGGTTCGGTTTTTTAAGAAAAGTGCAATTTTCGCAGGTCCTGATGTGTGGATAAAATATGGTGAGTTTTGAAGCATGTTAAGTGGGTCAAATTACAGTTTATTGTGGGTGCGGAAGAATAATAAAGAATAAATTAAAGCTGCAAGCAGCGTTGGACGGGCCCGCGTATTTGGCAGGTGCTAGTCCTAAGTGTCCCAATACTTTTGTCTACTTTTAGTCTGAAGTGTCCCAAGACTTTTGTCTAGTGTACCTACCTTGTCTGCATTGTGTGGGCACGTTGGTGCTTCCTGCTTTTGAGCAGCCATCTTAAAAAAACAGCACCGCAGGAGCATCAGTGCAGCGGGTCTTTGAAGGGTCATAAAATCAAAACCGGAGCAGGTATCACAACTCTTTCACCAACTTTTAATCAGAAGAGTTCAATCTCTCTCCTGTGTTAGTTTGAAGCCGAAACAACAAACGCGCTCAGAGGAGATAATGTTTGAAGAAAGGGGACGGGTTTTTACAAAAATGTTGTGTTGAAGGGGGAATAGCAAACTTCCTGTATATTTTTGCTGGGGGTTGTCAATTTATGAAATGTAGGTCTAAGTGAGACCTACATAGAGGTTTTTGTTTCATCTCTCTCCGACCTTCCCAGTGGGAGTTACAGGCAGTTTTGTCAGATTTTTCATCCGAGGAGCAGTTTTTTCTGCGTTTTATAAAGAAATTGCTGTAGAGCATAATTTTTAGATTTGGGGTTAGGTTTTTTCATTAGATCATAGTTTTAGCCAGTCCTGATGTGTGTGTTTAGTTTGGTGAGTTTTGAAGCATGTTAAGGGGGTCAAATTACAGCTGAAAGAGGCAAAAGTGACTGTTTTTAGTACTTTTTTGTCTTGAAGGGGGAATTGCCAACTTCCTGTTGATTTTGGCCCGAGAATGTACCATTAATGAAATGTAGGTCTACGTCAGACCTACATAGAGGTTTTTGTTTCATGTCTCTCCGACCTTCCTAGTGGGAGTTACGGGCCGTCTAGTTTTTTTTTTCCTAGGGGGCGCTAGAGCGCAATATGGTGAGTTTTGAAGCATGTTAAGTGGGTCAAATTACAGTTTATTGTGGCGGCGGAAGAATAATAAAGAATAAATAAAACCTTAGAATAACAATAGGTCCTTATGTCCCTAATTATATTCTGTTTTTATTTACCATTTACACAACGTGACAACTTCACTGCTTTTGTTTTTTGTCGTTAAACATTTAAACATATTTTTTTTGGGGGGGGGGGGGGAAGCTTGCATATTTTGTGTGTTTGCCATTAAAAAAAAGGGTTTTCTTTGACGAACAGGGCAAAATAAATATTGTTTACTTATTTTGACAAATAAAGCTGAAGTTAAGCTTGAGATTTAAGTGTAATAAATAATAATAATAATAATAATAATAATAATAATAATAATAATAAAATTATATAAGGCTTATTTAAAAAAAAATGTTTTGACTGATATTTCTGGAACTATTATTGTATTGTTTTTGAAAATGAGAAATATAAAAAAGGTCACCGCATGTTTTGACTTTTCAGTGGACAAAAGTTAGGACACCCCTGGGGTTAAATGATCACGTCAGCCAGAAGAGTGTCTCCTGATACACCTGAAGTCCGGATCTCCTTCAGCCTTGACGGCACATCAGGTACACACACACACACACACACACACACACACACACACACACACACACACACACACACACACACACACACACACACACACACACACACACAGCTGTCGCCCACTATATCAAAATGCTGATAAGAACTTATTTTAGGTTGATCATTTAAGACCGCCCAAAGCCTCTCGCTGTCTTTCCAGTATGTGTGGAAAGCATGCACAGCATTCTTCTCACCAAAACGGAGCACTCATGCACTCCTCAACCCCCCCCACTCCCTCGCCCCCACCACTTCAAATGCATTCATTCTTCCTGTGAGACAGGTGTTCCCTCTATTTCTGTACGCTACAAACTGGGCGCACTCAAAGCTCCATTGTGACATCACCGCCCTAAAATAACTCTATAAATCTAGAGTTATTATTATTATTGTTCATTTCCCATCACTGCAGAGTTTTCCAGCATTATTATCCCATTTTTTTTTGTGCTTATTTAGATCTTTTTAATGACGTGTTTGTCAAAGTTTTGACATAGTTTACCTGACACATGAAACGTGACACATTTTGGGTGGGGGAGTGCGCCACCCACTTTATAGCCACCAGGTGGCAGTAGCGTGTTGAATATCTTCAAATGTCAGTTGCTATGTAGAGCGGCGCTTTCCGTCATTTTCAGCAGACTGCATTGCAAAATGATTGACGCCTCCCCCCAATTATTAGCATGCTGACTTATTATTAGGTGCCTAAACTTTTTCACCCGAGGGCCGCATTGGGTTAAAAAAAAATGTGGGCTATATTTAGATATATATATATATACATTAGGTCAGGAAAAAACACAGAGGCTATTTCATCCCAACAAGCCTGTTTTGCAGGTTTCTCTGCTCTTCAGGGGATTTCCTAATTTTACACTTTTTTGTCTAATTCCGCAGCCATACACTTTAGTCATGTAACTTGGTATTTGAAACATGCTAACTGTATGCATGTTTATGTTTGGGTGCTATCATGCTATTTAGCATAATGCTAACTTATTATTAGGTTCCTAAACTTTTTCATCCGGGGGCCGCATTGGGTTAAAAAAAAATTGTACATATATATATATATGTTAGGTCAGGAAAAAACACAGAGGCTATTTCATCCCTACAAGCCTGTTTTGCAGGTTTCTCTGCTCTTCAGGGGATTTCCTAATTTTACGCTTTTTTTGTCTAATTCCGCAGCCATACACTTTAGTCATGTAACTTGGTATTTGAAACATGCTAACTGTATGCATGTTTATGTTTGGATGCTGTCATGCTAATTAGCAAAATGCTAATTAGCATGCTAATTAGCATAATGCTAATTAGCATGCTAACTTATTATTAGGTTCCTAAACTTTTTCACCCGGGGGCCGCATTGGGTTAAAAAAAAATTGTACATATATATATATATATGTTAGGTCAGGAAAAAACACAGAGGCTATTTCATCCCTACAAGCCTGTTTTGCGGGTTTCTCTGCTCTTCAGGGGATTTCCTAATTTTACGCTTTTTTGTCTAATTCCGCAGCCAAACACTTTACAGTCATGTACCTTGGTATTTGAAACATGCTAACTGTATGCATGTTTATGTTTGGGTGCTAGCATGCTAATTAGCATTTTAGATAATTTCCTTAGTTTAAACCTAAAAATCATGGCTTTTGATATTTGATACTAAACTATGTTAATTCATCTTATGTTAGCATGCAGATGTTAGCATGCTAACTTATTATGCTAGCATTTTAGCTAATGTAATTTGTTTAAACCTAAAAATCGTGGCTTTTGACACTTTGCGCAGTCTTAGAAGTTTGCTAACCTTTCCTACGTGATCACGCTAACATTAGCATACCTGTTGTAAGCATATCTAAATCGGAATAGCCTTTTAGACACAATTTTTTAGCCTAGCATTTTTGCAAAATGTTATCGATTTAAACCCATTAATTCATGGCTGTTGATACTTGGCACCATCTTAGAAGTATGTCAATTAATCTTATGTTAGCATGCAAATATTAGCATGCTAATTTATTATTGGGTTAAAAAAATGTGGGCTATATTTAAAGATGTATATGTGTTAGGTCAGGAAAAAACACAGAGGCTATTTCATCCCTACAAGCCTGTTTTGCAAGTTTCTCTGCTCTTCAGGGGATTTCCTAATTTTACGCTTTTGTTTGTCTAATTCCGCAGCCATACACTTTACGGTCATGTAACTTGCTATTTGAAACATGCTAACTGTGTGCATGTTTATGTTTGCATGCTAGCATGCTAATTAGCATAATGTTAATTAGCATTGTAGCTAATTTCCTCCGTTTAAACCTAAAAATCGTGGCTTTTGACACTTTGCGCAGTCTTAGAAGTTTGCTAACCTTTCCTAAGTTATCATACTAACATTAGGATAGCATGCTAATTAGCATAATGCTAATTAGCATTTTAGCTAATTTCCTCCGTTTAAACCTAAAAATCATGGCTTTTGATATTTGATACTAAAGTATGTTAATTTATCTTATGCTAGCATGCAAATGTTAGCATGCTAACTTATCAGGCTAGCATTTTAGCTAATGTCATTTGTTTAAACCTAAAAATCGTGGCTTTTGACACGTTGCGCAGTCTTAGAAGTTTGCTAACCTTTCTTACGTTATCATGCTAACATTAGGTTGGCATGCTAATTAGCATAATGCTTAGCATAATGCTAATTAGCATTTTAGCTAATTTCCTCCGTTTAAACCTAAAAATCATGGCTTTTGATATTTGATACTAAAGTATGTTGATTTATCTTATGTTAGCATGCAAATGTTAGCATGCTAACTTATTAGGCTAGCATTTTTGCTAATGTCATTTGTTTAAACCTAAAAATCGTGACTTTTGACACGTTGCGCAGTCTTAGAAGTTTGCAAACCTTTCTTATGTTGTCATGCTAACATTAGGTTGGCATGCTAATTAGCATAATGCTAATTAGCATTTTAACTAATTTCCTCCGTTTAAACCTAAAAATCATGGCTTTTGATATTTGATACTAAAGTATGTTAATTTATTTTATGTTAGCATGCAAATGTTAGCATGCTAACTTATTATGCTAGCATTTTAGCTAATGTCATTTGTTTAAACCTAAAAATCGTGGCTTTTGACACTTTGCGCAGTCTTAGAAGTTTGCTAACCTTTCCTATGTTATTATCATGCTAACATTAGGATAGCATGCTAATTAGCATAATGCTAATTAGCATTGTAGCTAAATTCCTTCGTTTAAATCTAAAAATCATGGCTTTTTATATTTGATACTATGGTATGTTGATTTATCTTATGTTAGCATGCAAATGTTAGCATGCTAACTTATTATGCTAGCATTTTAGCTAATGTCATTTGTTTAAACCTAAAAATCGTGGCTTTTGACACTTTGCGCAGTCTTAGAAGTTTGCTAACCTTTCCTACGTTATCACGCTAACATTAGCATACCTATTGTAAGCATATCTAAATCGGAATAGCCTTTTAGACACAATTTTTTAGCCTAGCATTTTTGCAAAATTTTATCGATTTAAACCCATTAATTCATGGCTGTTGATACTTGGCACCATCTTAGAAGTATGTCAATTAATCTTATGTTAGCATGCAAATATTAGCATTCTAATTTATTATTGGGTTAAAAAAATGTGGGCTATATTTAGATATATATATATACATATATGTTAGGTCAGGAAAAAACACAGAGGCTATTTCATCCCTACAAGCCTGTTTTGCAATTTTCTCTGCTGTTCAGGGGATTTCCTAATTTTACGCTTTTGTTTGTCTAATTCCGCAGCCATACACTTTACAGTCATGTAACTTGGTATTTGAAACATGCTAACTGTGTGCATGTTTATGTTTGCATGCTAGCATGCTAATTAGCATAATGTTAATTAGCATTGTAGCTAATTTCCTCCGTTTAAACCTAAAAATCGTGGCTTTTGACACTTTGCGCAGTCTTAGAATTTTGCTAACCTTTCCTAAGTTATCATACTAACATTAGGATAGCATGCTAATTAACATAATGCTAATTAGCATTTTAGCTAATTTCCTCCGTTTAAACCTAAAAATCATGGTTTTTGATATTTGATACTAAAGTATGTTGATTTATCTTATGTTAGCATGCAAATGTTAGCATGCTAACTTATTATGCTAGCATTTTAGCTAATGCCATTTGTTTAAACCTACAAATTGTGGCTTTTGACACTTTGCGCGGTCTTAGAAGTTTGCTAACCTTTCCTACATTATCATGCTAACATTAGGATTGCATGCTAATTGGCATAATGCTAATTAGCATTGTAGCTAATTTCCTTCGTTTAAACCTAAAAATCATGGCTTTTGACACTTTGCGCAGTCTTAGAAGTTTGCTTATCTTTCCTACGTTATCATGCTAACATTAGGATAGCATGCTAATTAGCATAATGCTAATTAGCATTTTAGCTAATTTCCTCCGTTTAAACCTAAAAATCATGGCTTTTGATATTTGATACTAAAGTATGTTAATTTATCTTATGTTAGCATGCAAATGTTAGCATGCTTACTTATTAGGCTAGCATTTTTGCTAATGTCATTTGTTTAAACCTAAAAATCGTGGCTTTTGACACGTTGCGCAGTCTTAGAAGTTTGCTAATTTTTCCTGTGTTATTAT
Source organism: Nerophis lumbriciformis (assembly GCF_033978685.3). Lineage (NCBI taxonomy): Eukaryota > Metazoa > Chordata > Actinopteri > Syngnathiformes > Syngnathidae > Nerophis > Nerophis lumbriciformis. Next base: position 54,468,061 of record NC_084556.2, on the reverse strand, counting down.
CATGCTAACATTAGGATAGCATGTTAATTAGCATAATGCTAATTAGCATTTTAGCTAATTTCCTCCGTATAAACCTAAAAATCATGGCTTTTGATATTTGATACTAAAGTATGTTAATTTTTCTTATGCTAGCATGTAAATGTTAGCATGCTAACTTATTATGCTAGCATTTTAGCTAATGTTATTTGTTTGAACCTACAAATCGTGGCTTTTGACACTTTGCGCAGTCTTAGAAGTTTGCTAACCTTTCTTACGTTATCATGCTAACATTAGGTTGGCATGCTAATTAACATAATGCTAATTAGCATTTTAACTAATTTCCTCCGTTTAAACCTACAAATCATGGCTTTTGATATTTGATACTAAAGTATGTTAATTTATTTTTTGTTAGCATGCAAATGTTAGCATGCTAACTTATTATGCTAGCATTTTAGCTAATGTAATTTGTTTAAACCTAAAAATCGTGGCTTTTGACACTTTGCGCAGTCTTAGAAGTTTGCTAACCTTTCCTATGTTATCATGCTAACATTAGGATAGCATGCTAATTAGCATAATGCTAATTAGCATTGTAGCTAAATTCCTTCGTTTAAATCTAAAAATCATGGCTTTTTATATTTGATACTATGGTATGTTGATTTATCTTATGTTAGCATGCAAATGTTAGCATGCTAACTTATTATGCTAGCATTTTAGCTAATGTCATTTGTTTAAACCTAAAAATCGTGGCTTTTGACACTTTGCGCAGTCTTAGAAGTTTGCTAACCTTTCCTACGTTATCATGCTAACATTAGGATTGCATGCTAATTGGCATAATGCTAATTAGCATTGTAGCTCATTTCCTTCGTTTAAACCTAAAAATCATGGCTTTTGACACTTTGCGCAGTCTTAGAAGTTTGCTAACCTTTCCTAAGTTATCATACTAACATTAGGATAGCATGCTAATTAGCATTTTAGCTAATTTCTTCCGTTTAAACCTAAAAATCATGGCTTTTGATATTTGATACTAAAGTATGTTAATTTATCTTATGTTAGCATGCAAATGTTAGCATGCTAACTTATTAGGCTAGCATTTTTGCTAATGTCATTTGTTTAAACCTTAAAATCGTGGCTTTTGACACGTTGCGCAGTCTTAGAAGTTTGCTAACCTTTCTTACGTTATCATGCTAACATTAGGTTGGCATGCTAATTAGCATAATGCTAATTAGCATTTTAGCTAATTTCCTCCGTTTAAACCTAAAAATCATGGCTTTTGATATTTGATACTAAAGTAGTTCATTTATCTTATGTTAGCATGCAAATGTTAGCATGCTAACTTATTAGGCTAGCATTTTTGCTAATGTCATTTGTTTAAACCTAAAAATCGTGGCTTTTGACACGTTGCGCAGTCTTAGAAGTTTGCTAGCCTTTCTTACGTTATCATGCTAACATTAGGATAGCATGCTAATTAGCATAATGCTAATCAACATTTTAGCTAATTTCCTTCGTTTAAACCTAAAAATCATGGCTTTTGACACCGGACCTGTTGTCATGCTAATATTGGCATAGCTACATCGGCCTAGCCTTTTCAGACGCTTAGTTTCCTTGTAGACTGTACAGGGTGCAGGTCTGGGCTCGGCACCCGCTGTGCTTTCACTCCCGTATCGGAATGCATGACACAATCCAGAACATTGCGGTGGTCTGCCGGCACGCGTGACGAGTGTTCCGCCACTGACGGGCTCTCTGGCGGGATGTTTTCTGCGGGGTCAAGTTCGCCGTTCAGCTTTTAGAACCCGGACCTATTTTTACGAGCGCTGGTGCTGAGGAGATCCCTCAGCCGACTTCTGGCTCCGTTCGGTCTCGCCCGTCCTGTCCGGAAGTGACCCGGTTCTTGTCCCGAGTAGCTCCAGCCTGAAGCGGCAGAAGGGTTTTATTATTAACGTCCGCGATTGCCGCGGTCCCTTTTTAGCCGGTTGCGTCACGCCAGGGCGCTCATCAGGGAGGGATTACTGGCGAGGCACGTAGGGCCGCCTGTTCGATTCCCTCTCTGCTCGTACGTGCGCTCTTGTTAGCTCGCTGTTCACACTGATGGGACACTTCATTAGGAACACCCCTTTTGAGGCCACAGTTGGCATCGTTTTTGTGTCATGCTAACAGTTAGCATTACACATGCTAAGTGTTAGCATGCTCACTTTTTCCAGCCTGTTTTTCAGCCCCCCCCCCCCCAGAGTCACATAACTTGGCATGCCATCGTCAGTATGCTAGCATGCTGTTGTTAGCGTGCCAACTTTTTCAAATAATTTTACAAACTTAGAGCTCAGAGTCATATAACTTGCCTACTGATAGCATGTTAACATTAGCGTGCAAATCTTTTAAGCCAATTTTTCAGCCGTACCCCTCAGAGTCACATAACTTGGTACTTGACATTTGCTAACAGTTAGCCTGCCGTCGTCAGTATGCTAGCACGCTATTGATAGAATGCTAACATGTTTAGATAATTTTACAAACTTACAGCTCAGAGTCATATAACTTGGTAGTTAACACATGCTAATGTTAGCATGCCAAAATTAACGTGCTAACATTTTAGGCCAATTTTTCAGCCGTACACCTCAGCCTCATAACTTGGTACTTGACATTTGCTAACTGTTAGCATGCTAAGATTTGTAGATCATTTTAAAAGCTTACAGCTCATGGTCGTATAAATTGGTACTTAACAAATGCTAACTGTTAGCATGCTAAGATTTTTAGATAATTTTAAAAGCTTACAGCTCAGAGTCGTATAAATTGGTACTCAACAAATGCTAACTGTTAGCATGCTAAGATTTGTAGATCATTTTAAAAGCTTACAGCTCAGAGTCGTATAAATTGGTACTTAACAAATGCTAACTGTTAGCATGCTAAGATTTGTAGATCATTTTAAAAGCTTACAGCTCAGAGTCGTATAAATTGGTACTTAACAAATGCTAACTGTTAGCATGCTAAGATTTTTAGATAATTTTACAAGCTTACAGCTCATGGTCGTATAAATTGGTACTTAACAAATGCTAACTGTTAGCATGCTAAGATTTTTAGATCATTTTAAAAGCTTACAGCTCAGAGTCGTATAAATTGGTACTCAACAAATGCTAACTGTTAGCATGCTAAGATTTTTAGATAATTTTAAAAGCTTACAGCTCAGAGTCGTATAAATTGGTACTTAACAAATGCTAACTGTTAGCATGCCAACAGTAATGTGCAAACCTTTTAGGCCAATTTTTCAGCCATACACCTCAGTCTCATAACTTCGTACTTGACATTTGCTAACAGTTAGCATGCCAACGTCAGCATGCTAGCACGCTATCAATAGAATGCTAACATGTTTAGATTATTTTACAAGCTTACAGCTCAGAGTCATATAACTTGGTAGTTAACACCTGCTAATGTTAGCATGCCAAAATTAACGTGCTAACATTTTAGGCCAATTTTTCAGCCGTACACCTCAGTCTCATAACTTGGTACATGACATTTGCTAACTGTTAGCATGCTAAGATTTTTAGATAATTTTACAAGCTTACAGCTCAGAGTCGTATAAATTGGTACTTAACAAATGCTAACTGTTAGCATGCTAAGATTTTTAGATAATTTTACAAGCTTACAGCTCAGAATCATATAAATTGGTACTTAACAAATGCTAACTGTTAGCATGCCAACAGTAATGTGCAAACCTTTTAGGCCAATTTTTCAGCCATACACCTCAGTCTCATAACTTCGTACTTGACATTTGCTAAAAGTTAGCATGCCCACGTCAGCATGCTAGCACGCTATCAATAGATTGCTAACATGTTTAGATAATTTTACAGCTCAGAGTCGTATAAATTGGTACTTAACAAATGCTAACTGTTAGCATGCTAAGATTTTTAGATCATTTTAAAAGCTTACAGCTCAGAGTCGTATAAATTGGTACTCAACAAATGCTAACTGTTAGCATGCTAAGATTTTTAGATAATTTTAAAAGCTTACAGCTCAGAGTCGTATAAATTGGTACTTAACAAATGCTAACTGTTAGCATGCCAACAGTAATGTGCAAACCTTTTAGGCCAATTTTTCAGCCATACACCTCAGTCTCATAACTTCGTACTTGACATTTGCTAACAGTTAGCATGCCAACGTCAGCATGCTAGCACGCTATCAATAGAATGCTAACATGTTTAGATTATTTTACAAGCTTACAGCTCAGAGTCATATAACTTGGTAGTTAACACCTGCTAATGTTAGCATGCCAAAATTAACGTGCTAACATTTTAGGCCAATTTTTCAGCCGTACACCTCAGTCTCATAACTTGGTACATGACATTTGCTAACTGTTAGCATGCTAAGATTTTTAGATAATTTTACAAGCTTACAGCTCAGAGTCGTATAAATTGGTACTTAACAAATGCTAACTGTTAGCATGCTAAGATTTTTAGATAATTTTACAAGCTTACAGCTCAGAATCATATAAATTGGTACTTAACAAATGCTAACTGTTAGCATGCCAACAGTAATGTGCAAACCTTTTAGGCCAATTTTTCAGCCATACACCTCAGTCTCATAACTTCGTACTTGACATTTGCTAAAAGTTAGCATGCCAACGTCAGCATGCTAGCACGCTATCAATAGATTGCTAACATGTTTAGATAATTTTACAGCTCAGAGTCGTATAAATTGGTACTTAACAAATGCTAACTGTTAGCATGCTAAGATTTTTTAAGATCATTTTACAAGCTTACAGCTCAGAGTCATATAACTTGGTAGTTAACACATGCTAATGTTAGCATGCCAAAATTAACATGCTAACATTTTAGGCCAATTTTTCAGCCGTACACCTCAGTCTCATAACTCGGTACTTGACATTTGCTAACTGTTAGCATGTTAAGATTTTTAGATAATTTTACAAGCTTACAGCCCAGATTCATATAACTTGTGAGTTAACACATGCTAACTGTTAGCATGCCAACATTAACGTGCAAACCTTTTAGGCCAATTTTTCAGCCGTACACTTTAGAGTCTCAGAACTTGGTACTTGACATTTGCTAAATGTTAGCATGCTAAGATTTTTTAGATCATTTTAAAAGCTTGCAGCTCAGAGTCATATACAACTTAGTAGTTAACACATGCTAACTGTTAGCATGCCAACATTAAAGTGCAAATCTTTTAGGCCAGTTTTTTAGCCGTACACCTCAGTCTCATAACTTGGTACTTGACATTTGCTAACTGTTAGCATCCTAAGATTTTTAGATCATTTTACAAGCTTACAGCTCAGAGTCATATATAACTTAGTAGTTTACACATGCTAACTGTTAGCATGCCAACAGTAATGTGCAAACCTTTTAGGCCAATTTTTCAGCCATATACCTCAGTCTTATAACTTCGTACTTGACATTTGCTAACAGTTAGCATGCCAACGTCAGTATGCTAGCACGCTATTAATAGAATGCTAACATGGTTAGATAATTTTAAAAGCTTACGGCTCAGAGTCATATAACTTGGTAGTTAACACATGCTAATGTTAGCATGCCAAAGTTAACGTGCTAACATTTTAGGCCAATTTTTCAGCCGTACACCTCAGTCTCATAACTTGGTACTTGACATTTGCTAACTGTTAGCATGCCAAGATTTTTAAATAATTTTACAAGCTTACAGCTCAGAGTCATATAACTTGGTAGTGAACACATGCTAACTGTTAGCATGCCAACATTAATGTGCTAACTTTTTATGCTATTTTTTCCAGCCGTACACTTTAGAGTCTCAGAACTTGGTACTTGACATTTACTAACTGTTAGCATGCTAAGATTTTTAGATAATTTTAAAAGCTTACAGCTCAGTCATATATAACTTGGTAGTTAACAAATGCTAACTGTTAGCATGCCAACATTAATGTGCAAACCTTTTAGGCCAATTTTTCAGCCATACACCTCAGTCTCATAACTTGGTACTTGACATTTGCTAACTGTTAGCATGCTAAGACTTTTAGATAATTTTTCAAGTTTACAGCTCATAGTCATATAACTTGGTAGTTAACACATGCTAACTGTTAGCATGCCAACATTAACGTGCTAACATTTTATGCCAATTTTTCAGCCGTACACTTTAGAGTCTCAAAACCTGGTACTTTACATTTGCTAACTGCTAGCAAGCCATTTTCAGTATGTTAGCATACTATCGTTAGCATGCTAACATGTTTATATAATTAGATAAGTTGCTAACTTTTAGCATGCTAAGATTTTTAGATAATTTTACAAGCTTACAGTGCAGTCTTATAACTTGGACGTTAACGCATGCTAACTGTTAGCATGCTAAGATTTTTAGATAATTTTAAAAGATTACAGCTCAGTCATATAACTTGGTAGTTAACAAATGCTAACTGTTAGCATGCCAACAGTAATGTGCAAACCTTTTAGGCCAATTTTTCAGCCATACACCTCAGTCTCATAACTTGGTACTTGACATTTGCTAACTGTTAGCATGCTAAGACTTTTAGATAATTTTTCAAGTTTACAGCTCATAGTCATATAACTTGGTAGTTAACACGTGCTAACTGTTAGCATGCCAACATTAACGTGCTAACATTTTATGCCAATTTTTCAGCCGTACACTTTAGAGTCTCAAAACCTGGTACTTTACATTTGCTAACTGTTAGCAAGCCATTTTCAGTATGTTAGCATACTATCGTTAGCATGCTAACATGTTTATATAATTAGATAAGTTGCTAACATTTAGCATGCTAAGATTTTTAGATAATTTTACAAGCTTACAGCGCAGTCTTATAACTTGGACGTTAACGCATGCTAACCGTTAGCATGCTAACATTAACATTTTTGTGATCTTGACATGTTGGTGTTGTTGTTGACAGATGCACAAAATGCGGATGAACTCTCTCAGACTTTCCCAGATGTGGAACAGCGACTGCAGGTAGCATGTCCACGCACGTTCATTAGCCAAATGCTACCGTCGGGATTTTTTCCGATTTGAGTGTTTTTTGTCTTGCGCCGAGCAGCCGGTGGCGCCGTGCGTGTCCCTGAAAGAGAGCGTGCACGTGTACAAGGAACACTGCAGGATGGCCCGGGAGTTCCACCAAGTCAAGCACGACATCGCCGTTCTGGAGGAACGCAAGTAAATCAACATTTCACACTAGTTAGCATTTTGGCTATGATTAAAAATTGTTGCTTAGAATTATATTCATTTAGGTTTAAAAAAAATTTTTTTTTTTAGCATGCTAACGTAGTACGCTAGCATTTTAGCTAATTTTATACATTTGAAAAAAAATAATGGCTTTTGGTACTTAGCGTCATCTTAAAATTATGCTAACACAATGCTAGCGTTAGCATGCTAACTTATAAAACTAGCTTTTTTTGGTCAGTTTATTTGTTTAAACCAAAACTTCATGGATTTTGATACTTGGCACCCTCTTAGAAGTATGCTAACTTTGCTTATTTTATATCTTGCTAACTTTAGCGTGCTAACATTTTATGCAAGTATTTTAGCAAATGTTATTCTTTTAATCATAAAATTCACAGATTTTGAGACTTATATCCGCCTTGCAATTATGCCTACTCTTTCGATGATAAAAACCTAATTTAGCATGCTAAAATTTTGTGCTAACGTTTTAGCATCAATTAATACCAGGCCAGAGTTTCACAGCACAGATAGCAGGCACATCTAAATGTCTGCCTGCTAATGTATTATGCTAGCATTTTAGCTAATTTTATACATTTGAAACAAAAAAATAATGGCTTTTGGTACTTATCGTCATCTTAAAATTATGCTAACACAATGCTAGCGTTAGCATGCTAACTTATAAAACTAGCTTTTTTTGCTCAGTTTATTTGTTTAAACCAAAACTTCATGGATTTTCATACTTGGCACCCTCTTAGAAGTATGCTAACTTTGCCTATTTTATATCTTGCTAACTTTAGCGTCCTAACGTTTTATGCAAGTATTTTAGCTAATTTTATTAATTTAAACATAAAATTCACAGATTTTAAGACTTATATCCGCCTTGGAATTATGCCTACTCTTTCGATGATAAAACCTAATTTAGCATGCTAAAATTTTATGCTAACTTTTTGGCATCAATCAATACCAGGCCAGAGTTTCACAGCACAGATAGCAGGCACATCTAAATGTCTGCCTGCTAATGTATTATGCTAGCATTTTAGCAAATTTTATACATTTGAAACAAAAAAATAATGGCTTTTGGTACTTAGCGTCATCTTAAAATTATGCTAACACAATGCTAGCGTTAGCATGCTAACTTATAAAACTAGCTTTTTTGCTCAGTTTATTTGTTTAAACCAAAACTTCATGGATTTTGATACTTGGCACCCTCTTAGAAGTATGCTAACTTTGCTTATTTTATATCTTGCTAACTTTAGCGTGCTAACGTTTTATGCAAGTATTTTAGCAAATTGTATTAATTTAAACATAAAATTCACAGATTTTAAGACTTATATCCGCCTTGCAATTATGCCTACTCTTTCGATGATAAAAACCTAATTTAGCATGCTAAAATTTTATGCTAACTTTTTTGCATCAATCAATACCAGGCCAGAGTTTCACAGCACAGATAGCAGGCACATCTAAATGTCTGCCCGCTAATGTATTATGCCAGCATTTTAGCAAATTTTATACATTTGAAACAAAAAAATAATGGCTTTTGGTACTTAGCGTCATCTTAAAATTATGCTAACACAATGCTAGCATTAGCATGCTAACTTATAAAACTAGCTTTTTTTGCTCAGTTTATTTGTTTAAACCAAAACTTCATGGATTTTGATACTTGGCACCCTCTTAGAAGTATGCTAACTTTGCCTATTTTATATCTTGCTAACTTTAGCGTGCTAACGTTTTATGCAAGTATTTTAGCTAATTTGATTAATTTAAACATAAAATTCACAGATTTTAAGACTTATATCCGCCTTGCAATCATGCCTACTCTTTCGATGATAAAAACCTAATTTAGCATGTTAAAATTTTGTGCTAACTTTTTAGCATCAATCAATACCAGGCCAGAGTTTCACAGCACAGATAGCAGGTACATCTAAATGTCTGCCTGCTAACGTATTATGCTAGCATTTTAGCAAATTTTATACATTTGAAACAAAAAAAATGCCTTTTGGTACTTCGCGCCATCTTAAAATGATGCTAACACAATGTTAACGTTAGCATGCTAACTTTTAAAACTAGCTTTTTTGTTTTTGTTTAAACCTAAACTTCATGGATTTTGATACTTGGCACCCTTTTAGAAGTATGCTAACTTTTCTTATTTTATCTTGCTAACTTTAGCATGCTAATGTTTTATGCAAGCATTTTATCAAATTTTATGCTAGCATTTTTGCAAATTTTATTCATTTAAACCTAAAATACATTAATTTTGATACTTGGCACCTTCTTAGAAGTATGCTAACTTTTCTTATTTTATCTTGCTAACTTTAGCATGCTAATGTTTTATGCAAGTATTTTAGCAAATTTTTTGCTAGCATTTTTGCTAATTTTATTCATTTAAACCTAAAATACATTCATTTTGATACTTGGGCACTTTCTTAGAAGTATGCTAACTTTTCTTATTTTATTTTGCTAACTTTAGCATGCTAATGTTTTATGCAGGTATTTTAGCAAACTTTATGCTAGCATTTTTGCTAATTTTATTCATTTATTAAACCTAAAATACATTAATTTTGATACTTGTCACCCTCTTAGAAGTATGCTAACTTTGCTTATTTTATACCTTGCTAACTTTAGCGTGCTAACGTTTTATGCAAGTATTTTAGCTAATTTTATTCATTTAAACATAAAATTCACAGATTTTAAGACTTATATCCACCTTGCAATTATGCCTACTCTTTCGATGATAAAAACCTAATTTAGCATGCTAAAATTTTATGCTAACTTTTTAGCATCAATCAATACCAGGCCAGAGTTTCACAGCACAGATAGCAGGCACATCTAAATGTCTGCCTGCTAATGTATTATGCTAGCATTTTAGCAAATTTTATACATTTGAAACAAAAAAATAATGGCTTTTGGTACGTAGTGTCATCTTAAAATTATGCTAACACAATGCTAGCATTAGCATGCTAACTTATAAAACTAGCTTTTTTGCTCAGTTTATTTGTTTAAACCAAAACTTCATGGATTTTGATACTTGGCACCCTCTTAGAAGTATGCTAACTTTGCTTATTTTATATCTTGCTAACTTTAGCGTGCTAACGTTTTATGCAAGTATTTTAGCTAATTTTATTAATTTAAACATACAATTCACAGATTTTAAGACTTATATCCGCCTTGCAATTATGCCTACTCTTTCGATGATAAAAACCTAATTTAGCATGCTAAAATTTTGTGCTAACGTTTTAGCATCAATCAATACCAGGCCAGAGTTTCACAGCACAGATAGCAGGCACATCTAAATGTCTGCCTGCTAATGTATTATGCTAGCATTTTAGCAAATTTTATACATTTGAAACAAAAAAATAATGGCTTTTGGTACTTAGCGTCATCTTCAAATTATGCTAACACAATGCTAGTGTTAGCATGCTAACTTATAAAACTAGCTTTTTTGCTCAGTTTATTTGTTTAAACCAAAACTTCATGGATTTTGATACTTGGCACCCTCTTAGAAGTATGCTAACTTTGCTTATTTTATATCTTGCTAACTTTAGCGTGCTAATGTTTTATGCAAGTATTTTAGCTAATTTTATTCATTTAAACATAAAATTCACAGATTTTAAGACTTATATCTGCCTTGCAATTATGCCTACTCTAAAATTTTATGCTAACTTTTTAGCATCAATCAATACCAGGCCAGAGTTTCACAGCACAGATAGCAGGCACATCTAAATGTCTGCCTGCTAATGTATTATGCTAGCATTTTAGCAAATTTTATACATTTGAAACAAAAAAATAATGGCTTTTGGTACTTAGCGTCATCTTAAAATTATGTTAACACAATGCTAGCGTTAGCATGCTAACTTATAAAACTAGCTTTTTTGCTCAGTTTATTTGTTTAAACCAAAACTTCATGGATTTTGATACTTGGCACCCTCTTAGAAGTATGCTAACTTTGCTTATTTTATATCTTGCTAACTTTAGCGTGCTAACGTTTAATGCAAGTATTTTAGCTAATTTTATTAATTTAAACATAAAATTCACAGATTTTAAGACTTATATCCGCCTTGCAATTATGCCTACTCTTTCGATGATAAAAACCTAATTTAGCCTGCTAAAATTTTGTGCTAACATTTTAGCATCAATCAATACCAGGCCAGAGTTTCACAGCACAGATAGCAGGTACATCTAAATGTCTGCCTGCTAACATATTATGCTAGCATTTTAGCAAATTGTATACATTTGAAACAAAGAAAATGCCTTTTGGTACTTCGCGCCATCTTAAAATGATGCTAACACAATGTTAACGTTCGCATGCTAACTTTTAAAACTAGCTTTTTTGTTTTTGTTTAAACCTAAACTTCATGGATTTTGATACTTGGCACCCTTTTAGAAGTATGCTAACTTTTCTTATTTTATCTTGCTAACTTTAGCATGCTAATGTTTTATGCAAGTATTTTATCAAATTTTATGCTAGCATTTTTGCAAATTTTATTCATTTAAACCTAAAATACATTAATTTTGATACTTGGCACCTTCTTAGAAGTATGCTAACTTTTCTTATTTTATCTTGCTAACTTTAGCATGCTAATGTTTTATGCAAGTATTTTAGCAAATTTTTTGTTAGCATTTTTGCTAATTTTATTCATTTAAACCTAAAATACATTCATTTTGATACTTGGGCACTTTCTTAGAAGTATGCTAACTTTTCTTATTTCATCTTGCTAACTTTAGCATGCTAATGTTTTATGCAAGTATTATAGCAAATTTTATGCTAGCATTTTTGCTAATTTTATTCATTTATTAAACCTAAAATACATTAATTTTGATACTTGGCACCCTCTTAGAAGTATGCTAACTTTGCTTATTTTATATCTTGCTAACTTTAGCGTGCTAACGTATCATGCAAGTATTTTAGCTAATTTTATTCATTTAAACATAAAATTCACAGATTTTAAGATTTATATCCGCCTTGCAATTATGCCTACTCTTTCGATGATAAAAACCTAATTTAGCGTGCTAAAATTTTGTGCTAACGTTTTAGCATCAATCAATACCAGGCCAGAGTTTCACAGCACAGATAGCAGGTACATCTAAATGTCTGCCTGCTAACGTATTATGCTAGTCCATCCATCCATCCCATCCATTTTCTTCCGCTTATTCCCTTCGGGGTCGCGGGGGGGCGCTGGAGCCTATCTCAGCTACAATCGGGCGGAAGGCGGGGTACACCCTGGACAAGTCGCCACCTCATCGCAGGGCGTATTATGCTAGCATTTTAGCAAATGTTATACATTTGAAACAAAAAAATAATGGCTTTTGGTACTTAGCGTCATCTTAAAAGTATGCTAACACAATGCTAGCGTTAGCATGCTAACTTATAAAACTAGCTTTTTTTGCTCAGTTTATTTGTTTAAACCAAAACTTCATGGATTTTGATACTTGGCACCCTCTTAGAAGTATGCTAACTTTGCTTATTTTATATCTTGCTAACTTTAGCGTGCTAACGTTTTATGCAAGTATTTTAGCAAATTGTATTAATTTAAACATAAAATTCACAGATTTTAAGACTTATATCCGCCTTGCAATTATGCCTACTCTTTCGATGATAAAAACCTAATTTAGCATGCTAAAATTTTGTGCTAACGTTTTAGCATCAATCAATACCAGGCCAGAGTTTCACAGCACAGATAGCAGGCACATCTAAATGTCTGCCTGCTAATGTATTATGCTAGCATGTTAGCAAATTTTATACATTTGAAACAAAAAAATAATGGCTTTTGGTACTTAGCGTCATCTTCAAATTATGCTAACACAATGCTAGCGTTAGCATGCTAACTTATAAAACTAGCTTTTTTGCTCAGTTTATTTGTTTAAACCTAAACTTCATGGATTTTGATACTTGGCACCCTCTTAGAAGTATGCTAACTTTGCTTATTTTATATCTTGCTAACTTTAGCGTGCTAACGTTTTATGGAAGTATTTTAGCTAATTGTATTCATTTAAACATAAAATTCACAGATTTTAAGACTTATATCCGCCTTGCAATTATGCCTACTCTTTCGATGATAAAAACCTAATTTAGCATGCTAAAATTTTGTGCTAACGTTTTAGCATCAATCAATACCAGGCCAGAGTTTCACAGCACAGATAGCAGGCACATCTAAATGTCTGCCTGCTAATGTATTATGCTAGCATTTTAGCAAATTTTATACATTTGAAACAAAAAAATAATGGCTTTTGGTACTTAGCGTCATCTTAAAATTATGCTAACACAATGCTAGCGTTAGCATGCTAACTTATAAAACTAGCTTTTTTGCTCAGTTTATTTGTTTAAACCAAAACTTCATGGATTTTGATACTTGGCACCCTCTTAGAAGTATGCTAACTTTGCTTATTTTATATCTTGCTAACTTTAGCGTGCTAACGTTTTATGCAAGTATTTTAGCTAATTTTATTAATTTAAACATAAAATTCACAGATTTTAAGACTTATATCCGCCTTGCAATTATGCCTACTCTTTCGATGATAAAAACCTAATTTAGCATGCTAAAATTTTGTGCTAACGTTTTAGCATCAATCAATACCAGGCCAGAGTTTCACAGCACAGATAGCAGGTACATCTAAATGTCTGCCTGCTAATGTATTATGCTAGCCCATCCATCCATCCCATCCATTTTCTTCCGCTTATTCCCTTCGGGGTCGCGGGGGGGGGGGGGGGCGCTGGAGCCTATCTCAGCTACAATCGGGCGGAAGGCGGGGTACACCCTGGACAAGTCGCCACCTCATCGCAGGGCGTATTATGCTAGCATTTTAGCAAATGTTATACATTTGAAACAAAAAATAATGGCTTTTGGTACTTAGCGTCATCTTAAAATTATGCTAACACAATGTTAACTTTAGCATGCTAACTTTTAAAACCAGCTTTTTTGCTCAGTTTGTTTGTTTAAACCTAAACTTCATGAATTTTGATACTTGGCACCCTCTTAGAAGTATGCTAACTTTGCTTATTTTGTTTTGCTAACTTTAGCATGCTAATGTTTTATGCAAGTATTTTAGCAAATTTTATGCTAGCATTTTGGCTAATTTTATTAAACGTAAAATACATAAATTTTGATACTTGGCACCCTCTTAGAAGTATGCTAACTTTGCTTATTTTATCTTGCTAATTTTAGTGTGCTAATGTTTTATGCAAGTATTTTAGCAAATTTTATGATAGCATTTCTGCAAATGTTATTCGTTTAAACCTAAAATTAATGAATTTTGAAACTTGGCACCTTCTTAGAAGTATGCTAACATTTCTGATTTTATCATGTTAATGTTAGCAAGCTAATCTTTTATGCTAGCATTTTTGCAAATTTGAATTTTTTTTAACACAAAACTCATGGAATTTTATACTTGGCTCCTTCTTAGAAGTATGCTGACTTTTCTGATTTTATCATGCTAACGTTAGTATGCAAATTTTTTATGCTAGCATTTTTGCTAATTTGATTCATTTAAACCTAAAATACATTCATTTTGATACTTCGCACCTTCTTAGAAGTATGCTAACTTGTCTGATTGTATCATGCTAATGTTAGCATGCTAATGGTTTATGCCAGCATTTTTTCAAATGTTATTTGTTTAAACCTAAAATGTATGGATTTTGATACTTGGCAACCTTCTTAGAAGTATGCTAACTTTTCTGATTGTATCATGCTAACGTTAGTATGCTAATGGTTTATGCTATCATTTTTTCCAAATGTTTTTTGTTTGAACCTAAAATTCATGGATTTTGATACTTGGCAACCTTCTTAGATGTATGCTAACTTTTTTGATTTTTTTCCATGCTAACGTGTTATATTAGCATGTTTATAAATTTTACTCTTTCAAACATAAAATTCATGGATTTTGATACTTGGCACCTTCTTAGGAGTATGCTAACTTTTCTGATTGTACCATGCTAACTTTAGCATGCTAACGTTTTATGCTAGCATGTTTGCAAATTCAATTCATTTTTTAAACCTAAAAATTACGGATGTTGATACTTGACCCCTACTTCGAAGTATGCTAACTTTTTAGATGTTATCATGCTAACGTTAGCATGCTACCGTTTCATGCTAGAATTTCAGCTAATTTTGATCATTTTAAACCTCAAATTCACGGTTTTTGGGACCTATCTCCATCTTGCAAAGTATGCACACTCTTCCCATGATCAAAAGCTAACATTAGCATGCTCACATTTTTTTTTATATCGTCAATCAACCCTGGCCAGAGGTCCGCATTTCTCACAAATTTCACACACATTTCTGTGTGAATTCCCTAGTTATTTATTTGTCGGCACAATAAATATACAAATGAATGTTTGCACGTTCTACTTGGCACCTTCTTACAAGTATGCTAACTTTTCTGATTGTATCATGCTAACGTTAGCATGCTAATGGTTTATGCCAGCATTTTTTCAAATGTTATTTGTTTAAACCTAACATTTATGGATTTTGATACTTGGCAACCTTCTTAGAAATATGCTAACTTTTTTAATTTTATCATGCTAACATTAGCATGCTAATGGTTTATGCTAGCCTTTTTTTCAAATGTTATTTGTTTAAACATAAAATTCATGGATTTTGATACTTGGCACCTTCTTAGAAATATTTTAACTTTTCTGATCTTATCATGCTAAAGTTAGCATGCTAACATTTTATGCTATCACTTTTTATGCTAAAACTCATGGAATTTTATACTTGGCACCTTCTTAGAAGTATGCTAACTTTTCTGATTTTTTCCATGCTAACGTTAACATGCTAACGTGTTATACTAGCATGTTTGTAAATTTGACACGTTCAAACATAAAATTCATGGGTTTTGATACTTGGCACCTTCTTGGGAGCATCCCAACTTTTCTGATTAGCATCATGCTAACTTTAGCATGCTAATTTTTTATGCTAGCATGTTTGCAAATTCAATTCGTTTTTAAACCTAAAAATTACGCCTGTTGATACTTGGCACCTTCTTAAAAGTTTGCTAACTTTTCTGATTTTATCAAGCTAATGTTAGTCTGCTATTTTTTTATGCTAGCATTTTTGCAAATTGTATTAATTTAAACCAAAAATATATTAATTTTGATACTTGGCACCTTCTTAGAAGTATGCTAACTTTTCTGATTGTATCATGCTAATGTTAGTATGCAAATTTTTTATGCTAGCATTTTTTGCAAATTGTATTCATTTAAACCTAAAATGCATTAATTTTGATACTTGGCACCTTCTTAGAAGTATGCTAACTTTTCCGATTGTATCATGCTAACGTTAGCATGCTAATGGTTTATGCTAGCATTTTTTCAAATGTTATTTTTTTAAACCTAAAATTTATGGATTTTGATACTTGGCAACCTTCTTAGAAGTATGCTAACTTTTCAAATTTTTTCCATGCTAACGTGTTATACTTGCATTATTGCAAATTTTACTCGTTCAAACATAAAATTCATGGGTTTTGATACTTGGCACCTTCTTAGGAGCATCCCAACTTTTCTGATTGTATCATGCTAACGTTAGCATGCTAACGTTTTATACTAGCATGCTTGCAAATTCAATTAGTTTTAAACCTAAAAATTACGGATGTTGATACTCGGCACCAACTTAGAAGTATGCTAACTTTTCGGATGTTATCATGCTAACGTTAGCATGCTACTGTTTCATGCTAGAATTTCAGCTAATTTTGATCACTTAAACCTAAAATTCCCGGTTTTTGGGACCTATCTCCATCTTGCAAAGTATGCTCACTCTTCCCATGGTAAAAAGCTAACATTAGCATGCTCACATTTAAAAAAAAAATGTCAATTAACCGTGGCCAATTTTTCCCAAATTTATTTGTCGGCACAATAAATATACAAAAGCATGTTTGCACGTTCGCCGACTTGGAGTAACGACTGTAAGAAATGAAATGTATCGACACGCTTCAAACGTACACACACCGGTTAGAGAATAGTACAATCTGTCATCTCCATGTAAACAAACGATAAGAGACACAACCCGCTCCCATCAAAGTCTTTTAATAGACACACACACACATTATTTATTTACAGTACACTGTAACCTGACACACACACACACACACACACGCACACACAGTTGTTCAGTCAAAGTCCATGAAGTTAACTCCGCCCCCTCGTGACTCATTCCGACTGATGTGTTCTATGAGGAGGCTGGAAAGGTAAACACGTAGCGTGTCATACCCGTCGAAGCGGGCCGGCCCAAGAAAAAGCAGCCCGAGCGTGACTAAGGGCTTTGGGCGGGAATGCGGCGGGTCCTGCTTGTCGAGTGTGCTACCTAAAAAAAAGCAACCCGACTAGCCGGCGTACACTCGCTCGTCTAGTCGGGGCTTGTAGTCGTTCCTTGCACGCTAACAGGCTCCTCCCACTCCCCCGGCGGTCAGGTGTCGGCTGCTGGCCGAGCTGGTGGAGGACGAGAAGGTGGCCCTGGAGATCGCCCGCCTGGAGGAGGAGTCCCGCCGCCTGGCGGAGGAGAACCGCACGCTGGTGACGGCCCACGAGGAGCGCGCCCGGCAGCTGCGGAGGCTGGGCGTGGGCGGGTGGAGGAGGCCCGACGACTCCTCGTGACCTTTAACCCCCCCCCGCGCCCCCGGGAGATTCCGACCCCGACATCCGGCAGAGAAACTGTTCGAGCCGCACGCTGGCTGATATTTGTGTTTGAAGCGGCGCCCGCGGTGTCGTGACGAGGTCCCGACGTCCTCGCGGAATTTACACTTCACTTCTTTCAAAGGCTCATTTCGGCAAAAACATAAGAGTTCCACTGCAAAATTTCAAGTCTTTTTATACCGAATAAAAAGAAAAACCGTACCACTGCTTTTTTTTACAGCAGAAGTTAGCTTCCATTTTCAAATTTCCAGTCGTTTTTTTTTTTAGTGTTACTGAAATTTTTGCAACGACATCGCTTTTATTTTGAAGGATACAATTGGCAACTCGGCTGCCTTTTTTTTTTTTTTTTTTTTTACCATTAATTCTATAATTTAACAGCGAATTATTGTAAAATCAGAAGAAAAAAAACAGTACCACTGTTATTTTTATGGTAAAATGCTGGTGATTGAGCTGACGATTTTTTTTTTTTTTTATTTTTTTTATTTTTTTTTTTAAACATTTGTTGATTGTGTTTTTGAACAATCAAACACATCAATCATCAAACCAACAAAGGGGAAAAAAATGGAAAAAAAAAATCATAATAATAATAATTAAATAAGTAAATCGGAAAAAAATATGAGTTGCCCTTTTTTGTTCTCTTTTTTTTAATGTGTTTATTGTGTTTTTAGCCACATAAGTGACAGGAACAGTCAAATACATCAATCATCAAACCAACAAGGGAAAAAAAGGGGGGGGGGGATCATAATAATAATAATTAAATAAGTAAATAAAAAAAAATATGAGTCGCCCTTTTTTTCCCTCTTTTTTTTAAAATGTGTTTATTGTGTTTTTAGCCACATAAGTGACAGGAACAGTCAAATACATCAATCATCAAACCAACAAGGGGAAAAAATGGAAAAAAAAATCATAATAATAATAATTAAATAAGTAAATCGGGAAAAAAAATATGAGTTGCCCTTTTTTTTTTCTCTCTTTTTTTTTTAATGTGTTTATTGTGTTTTTAGCCACATAAGTGACAGGAACAGTCAAACACATCAATCATCAAACCAACAAGGGAAAAAAAGGGGGGGAAAATCATAATAATAATAATTAAATAAGTAAATAAAAAAAAATATGAGTCGCCCTTTTTTTCCCCTCTTTTTTTAATGTGTTTATTGTGTTTTTAGCCACATAAGTGACAGGAACAGTCAAACACATCAATCATCAAACCAACAAGGGAAAAAAATGGAAAAAAAATCATAATAATAATAATTAAATAAGTAAATCGGACAAAAAAATATGAGTTGCCCTTTTTTTTTTTCTCTCTTTTTTTTTTAATGTGTTTATTGTGTTTTTAGCCACATAAGTCAATCAATCAATCAATGTTTATTTATATAGCCCTAAATCACAAGTGTCTCAAAGGGCTGCACAAGCCACAACGACATCCTCGGTACAGAGCCCACATAAGGGCAAGGAAAAACTCACCCCAGTGGGACGTCGATGTGAATGACTATGAGAAACCTTGTGACAGGAACAGTCAAATACATCAATCGTCAAACCAACAAGGGAAAAAAAAGGGGAGGGGGGGGGGGGCCAATCATAATAATAATAATTAAATAAGTAAATCAAAAAAAATATGAGTCGCCCTTTTTTTCCCTGTTTTTTTTAATGTGTTTATTGTGTTTTTAGCCACATAAGTGACAGGAACAGTCAAACACGTCAATCATCAAACCAACAAGGGGAAAAAATGGGAAAAAAATCATAATAATAATAATTAAATAAGTAAATCGGAAAAAAATATGAGTTGCCCTTTTTTTTTCTCTTTTTTTTTTTTATGTGTTTATTGTGTTTTTAGCCACATAAGTGACAGGAACAGTCAAATACATCAATCATCAAACCAACAAGGGGAAAAAAAGGGAGGGGGGGGGGGAATCATAATAATAATAATTAAATAAGTAAATAAATAAAAATATGAGTCGCCCTTTTTTTTCCTCTTTTTTTTTATGTGTTTATTGTGTTTTTAGCCACATAAGTGACAGGAACAGTCAAACACATCAATCATCAAACCAACAAGGGAAAAAAATTGAAATAAAATCATAATAATAATAATTAAATAAGTAAATCGGAAAAAAATATGAGTTGCCCTTTTTTTCCCTCTTTTTTTTAATGTGTTTATTGTGTTTTTAGCCACATAAGTGACAGGAACAGTCAAATACATCAATCATCAAACCAACAAGGAAAAAAAAGGGCGGGGGGGGATCATAATAATAATAATTAAATAAGTAAATCAAAAAAATATGAGTCGCCCTTTTTTTTCCTCTTTTTTTTTAATGTGTTTATTGTGTTTTTAGCCACATAAGTGACAGGAACAGTCAAACACATCAATCATCAAACCACAAGGGAAAAAAATGGGAAAAAAATCACAATAATAATAATTAAATAAGTAAATCGGACAAAAAAATATGAGTTGCCCTTTTTTTTTTCTCTCTTTTTTTTTTAATGTGTTTATTGTGTTTTTAGCCACATAAGTGACAGGAACAGTCAAATACATCAATCATCAAACCAACAAGGGAAAAAAAAGGGGGAGGGGGGGGAATCCTAATAATAATAATTAAATAAGTAAATCAAAAAAAATATGAGTCGCCCTTTTTTTTCTCCTCTTTTTTTTATGTGTTTATTGTGTTTTTAGCCACATAAGTGACAGGAACAGTCAAATACATCAATCATCAAACCAACAAGGGGAAAAAATGGGGGAAAAAAATCATAATAATAATAATTAAATAAGTAAATCGGAAAAAAAATATGAGTTGCCCTTTTTTTTCTCTTTTTTTTTAATGTGTTTATTGTGTTTTTAGCCACATAAGTGACAGGAACAGTCAAATACATCAATCATCAAACCAACAAGGGGAAAAAAAGGGGGGGGGGGGGAATCATAATAATAATAATTAAATAAGTAAATCAAAAAAAATATGAGTCGCCCTTTTTTTTCCTCTTTTTTTTAATGTGTTTATTGTGTTTTTAGCCACATAAGTGACAGGAACAGTCAAAGACATCAATCATCAAACCAACAAGGGAAAAAAATTGAAATAAAATCATAATAATAATAATTAAATAAGTAAATCGGAAAAAAATATGAGTTGCCCTTTTTTTTCTCTTTTTTTTAATGTGTTTATTGTGTTTTTAGCCACATAAGTGACAGGAACAGTCAAATACATCAATCATCAAACCAACAAGGAAAAAAAAAAGGGCGGGGGGGGGGGGGGGGGATCATAATAATAATAATTAAATAAGTAAATCAAAAATAATATGAGTCGCCCTTTTTTTTTCTCTCTTTTTTTTTAATGTGTTTATTGTGTTTTTAGCCACATAAGTGACAGGAACAGTCAAACACATCAATCATCAAACCAACAAGGGAAAAAAATGGAAAAAAAATCATAATAATAATAATTAAATAAGTAAATCGGAAAAAAATATGAGTTGCCCTTTTTTTTCTCTTTTTTTTAATGTGTTTATTGTGTTTTTAGCCACATAAGTGACAGGAACAGTCAAATACATCAATTATCAAACCAACAAGGGGAAAAAAAGGGGGTGGGGGGTGGGAGGTGGATCATAATAATAATAAATAAGTAAATCAAAAATAATATGAGTCGCCCTTTTTTTTTCCCTCTTTTTTTTTAAATGTGTTTATTGTGTTTTTAGCCACATAAGTGACAGGAACAGTCAAACACATCAATCATCAAACCAACAAGGGAAAAAAATGGAAAAAAAATCATAATAATAATAATTAAATAAGTAAATCGGAAAAAAATATGAGTTGCCCTTTTTTTTCTCTTTTTTTTAATGTGTTTATTGTGTTTTTAGCCACATAAGTGACAGGAACAGTCAAATACATCAATTATCAAACCAACAAGGGAAAAAAAAGGGGTGGGGGGGTGTGGGGGGGGAATCATAATAATAATAATTAAATAAGTAAATCAAAAAAAATATGAGTCGCCCTTTTTTTTCCTCTTTTTTTTTAATGTGTTTATTGTGTTTTTAGCCACATAAGTGACAGGAACAGTCAAATACATCAATCATCAAACCACAAGGGAAAAAAATGGAAAGAAAATCATAATAATAATAATTAAATAAGTAAATCGGAAAAAAATATGAGTTGCCCTTTTTTTTCTCTTTTTTTTAATGTGTTTATTGTGTTTTTAGCCACATAAGTGACAGGAACAGTCAAATACATCAATCATCAAACCAACAAGGGAAAAAAAAGGGGGAGGGGGGGAATCATAATAATAATAATTAAATAAGTAAATCAAAAAAAATATGAGTCGCCCTTTTTTTTCCTCTTTTTTTTATGTGTTTATTGTGTTTTTAGCCACATAAGTGACAGGAACAGTCAAATACATCAATCATCAAACCAACAAGGGAAAAAAATTGAAATAAAATCATAATAATAATAATTAAATAAGTAAATCGGAAAAAAATATGAGTTGCCCTTTTTTTGTTCTCTTTTTTTTAATGTGTTTATTGTGTTTTTAGCCACATAAGTGACAGGAACAGTCAAATACATCAATCATCAAACCAACAAGGGGAAAAAAAGGGGGGGGGGGGGGATCATAATAATAATAATAATTAAATAAGTAAATCAAAAAAAATATGAATCGCCCTTTTTTTTCTTCTTTTTTTTATGTGTTTATTGTGTTTTTAGCCACATAAGTGACAGGAACAGTCAAACACATCAATCATCAAACCAACAAGGGAAAAAAATTGAAATAAAATCATAATAATAATAATTAAATAAGTAAATCGGAAAAAAATATGAGTTGCCCTTTTCTCTCTCTTTTTTTTTATGTGTTTATTGTGTTTTTAGCCACATAAGTGACAGGAACAGTCAAATACATCAATCATCAAACCAACAAGGGAAAAAAAAAGGGCGGGGGGGGGGGGGGGGGGGATCATAATAATAATAATTAAATAAGTAAATCAAAAAAAATATGAGTCGCCATTTTTTCCCTCTTTTTTATGTGTTTATTGTGTTTTTAGCCACATAAGTGACAGGAACAGTCAAATACATCAATCATCAAACCAACAAGGGAAAAAAATGTTTTAAAAAATCATTATAATAATAATTAAATAAGTAAATCGGAAAAAAAAATATGAGTTGCCCTTTTTTTTCTCCTCTTTTTTTTAATGTGTCTATTGTGTTTTTAGCCACATAAGTGACAGGAACAGTCAAATACATCAATCATCAAACCAACAAGGGGGAAAAAAAGGGGGGGGGGGAATCATAATAATAATAATTAAATAAGTAAATCAAAAAAAATATGAGTCGCCATTTTTTCCCTCTTTTTTATGTGTTTATTGTGTTTTTAGCCACATAAGTGACAGGAACAGTCAAATACATCAATCATCAAACCAACAAGGGAAAAAAAAAAAAAAAAAATCATAATAATAATAATTAAATAAGTAAATCGGGAAAAAAAATATGAGTTGCCCTTTTTTCCCCCTCTTTTTTAAAAATTTGTTTATTGTGTTTTTAGCCACATAAGTCAATCAATCAATCAATGTTTATTTATATAGCCCTAAATCACAAGTGTCTCAAAGGGCTGCACAAGCCACAACGACATCCTCGGTACAGAGCCCACATAAGGGCAAGGAAAAACTCACCCCAGTGGGACGTCGATGTGAATGACCTTGTGACAGGAACAGTCAAATACATCAATCATCAAACCAACAAGGGAAAAAAAAGGGGGAGGGGGGGGGGCAATCATAATAATAATAATTAAATAAGTAAATCAAAAAAAATATGAGTCGCCCTTTTTTTTCCTCTTTTTTTTTAATGTGTTTATTGTGTTTTTAGCCACATAAGTGACAGGAACAGTCAAACACATCAATCATCAAACCAACAAAGGAAAAAAAAATCATAATAATAATAATTCAATAAGTAAATCAGAAAAAAATATGAGTTGCCCTTTTTTTTCTTTTTTTAATGTGTTTATTGTGTTTTTAGCCACATAAGTGACAGGAACAGTCAAACACAGCAAATGCTTTTCTTATTTCCCCCACCCCTAACAAGTGAAAAAAAAATAAAAATAAAAATCATAACAATAAATAATAATAATAATAAAATAAAATTAAAAAAAAAAAAAATTAGTTGCCCGTTTTTTTTGTTTGTTTTGTTTTAGCCACAAAAGTGATAGGAACAGTCAAACACATCAAATGCTTTTCTTTCCCCCCTACCCCCAACATGCTGCCGTTTTTTGTTTGTTTATTGGTTTTTAAACATTTGTTTATTGTGCTTTTAGCCACAAAATTGACAGGAACAGTCAAACACATCAAATACTTTTATTTCCCCCACCCTAACAAGTAACAAAAAAAGAAACAAAATCATAATAATAATTAATAATAACTAAATCAGTAAATCAGAAAAAAATATGAGTTGCCTTTTTTTTTTTTTTTTTTTTTTTTTTTTTTTTTTTTAAATTGTGTTTTTTAGCCACAAAATTGACAGGAACAGTCAAACACATCAAATGTTTTTTTTTCCCCGACCCCCGACAAGTGACAAAACAAATTCATAATAATGAATAATAATTAAATAAATAAATCAGAAAAAAAACAAGCTGTTGTTTTTTTGTTTGTTTGTTGTTGTTTATTTATTTGTTTATTGTATTTTTTAGCCACAAAATTGACAGGTACAGTCAAACATCAAATGCTTTTCTTATTTCCCCCACTCCCAACAAGTGACAAAAAAAGAAGAAAAAAATCTTAATAATAAATAATAATAATTCAATAAATAAATCAGAAAAAAATATGAGTTGCCCGTTTTTGTTGTTGTTGTTGTTGTTGTTTATTGTGTTTTTAGCCATGCAAGTGACAGGAACAGTCAAACACATCAAATGCTTTTCTGTTTTTCTTCCCACCCCAACAAGTAAAAAAAGGGGGGAAAAATCATACTAATAAATAATAATAATAATTAAATAAGTAATCAGAATAAAAATAGTTGCCCGGTTTTTGTTGTTGTGTTTTTGTTTTGTTTATTGTGTTACTAGCCACATAAGTAACAGGAACAATCAAACACAAATTGTTTTTCTTTCCCCCACTCCCAACAAGTAACAAAAAAAATATCATAATATTAAACAATAATTAAATAAATAAATCAGAAAAAACAAAAAAGCTGCCGTTTTTTTTTTTTTTTTAAAAGAAACCTTTTTTGAATAGAAAAATTATTTATCGTAAAAACTACTGTCATTTTTAATGGAAATTTAAAAAAAGGTACTTTTTAAAAAGTACAATTCCGGCGACTGAACTGCTAGTTTTTTTATCGTAATAACTACGGTCGGTTTTACTGCGAATTACTGGATAGTAAAAAAAAAAAAAAAAGGACTTTTTTAATGGTAAAATTCGGACAACTGAGCTGCTAGTTTTTATCGTAAGAACAAAATTGATTTTTAATGCGATTTACTGTAAATTAAAAAAGAAACCTTTTTTTAAATAGTAAAATTCTTGCAACTAAGTTGCTAGTTTTTTATCGTAAAAACTATTGTCGTTTTTACTGGAAATTTTAAAAAAGGTCCTTTTTTGAAAAGTACAATTCTGGTGACTAAATTGCTAGTTTTTTTATCGTAATAACTACGGGCGGTTTTACTGCGAATTACTGTATCATAAAAAAAAACACAGTACTTTTTTGATGGTAAAATTCGGACAACTGAGCTGCAAATTTTTTATCGTAAAAACGAAATTGATTTTTAATGCGATTTACTGTAAACTAAAAAAGAAACCTTTTTTAAATAGGAAAATTCTTGCAACTGAGTTGCTAGTTTTTTATCGTAAAAACTCTTGCAAATGAGTTGCTAGTTTTTTATCGTGAAAACTAATGTAATTTTTAGTAACATTTTTAAAAAGGTACTTTTTAAAAAAAAGTACAATTCTGGCGACTAAATTGCTAGTTTTTTAAATCATAATAACTACGTTCGGTTTTACTGCGAATTACTGTATAGTAAAAAAAAAGGTACTTTTTTAATGGTAAAATTCGAACAACTGAGCTGCTAGTTTTTTATCGTAAGAACAAAAAACATTTTTAATGCGATTTACTGTAAATTTATAAAGAAACCTTTTTTAAATAATAAAATGATTGCAACTGAGTTGCTAGTTTTTTATCCTAAAAACTACTGTTGTTTTTACCGGAAATTTAAAAAAAGGGAATTTTTTTAAAAAGTACAATTCCGGCGACTGAACTGCTAGTTTTTTTATTGTAATAACTACGGTCGGTTTTACTGCGAATTACTGTATCGTTAAAAAAAAAAAACCTGTACTTTTTTAATGGTAAAATTCGGACAACTGAGCTGCTGGTTTTTTATCGTAAGAACAAAAAATGTGTTTAATGCGATTTACTGTAAATTCAAAAAGAAACCTTTTTTAAATAGGAAAATTCTTGCAACTGAGTTGCTAGTTTTTTATTGTAAAAACTATTGTTGTTTTTACTGGAAAATTTTAAAAAGGTACTTTTTTTTAAAAAGTACAATTCCGCCGACTGAACTGCTAGTTTTTTTTATCGTAATAACTACGGTCGGTTTTACGGCGAATTACTGTATAGTAAAAAAAAAAAAACTGTACTTTTTTAATGGTAAAATTCGGACAACTGAGTTGCTAGTTTTTTATCGTAAAAACTACTGTTGTTTTTACAGAAAATTTTAAAAAGGTACTTTTTTAAAAAGTACAATTCTGGCGACTGAATTGCTAGTTTTTTTGGTCGTAATAACTACGGTCGGTTTTACTGCCAATTACTGTATAGTAAAAAAAAAAAAAAAGGTACTTTTTTATTAGTAAAATTCGGACAACTGAGCTGCTAGTTTTTTATCGTAAAAACCATTGTCGTTTTTACTGGAAATGTAAAAAAAAGGTACTTTTTAAAAAAGTAAAATTCTGGTGACTGAGCTTCTAGTTTTTTATCGTAAGAACAAAAAATGTGTTTAATGCGATTTACTGTAAATTATAAAAGAAACCCTTTTAAATAGTACAATTCTTGCAACTGAGTTGCTAGTTTTTTATCGTAAAAACTCTTGCAACTGAGTTGTTAGTTTTTTTATCGTAAAAACTACTGTGGTTTTTAACGGAAATGTTAAAAAAGGTACTTTTTTAAAAAGTACAATTCCGGCGACTGAACTGCGAATTACTGTATAGTAAAAAAAAAAAAAAAGGTACTTTTTTAATGGTAAAATCGGACAACTGAGCTGCTAGTTTTTTATCGCAAAAACTCTTGCAACTGAGTTGCTAGTTTTTTATCGTAAAAACTACTGTCGTTTTTACTGGAAAATTGTGGTGACTAAATTGCTAGTTTTTTTTATCGTAATAACTACGGTCGGTTTTACTGCGAATTACTGTATCGTAAAAAAAAAAAACGGTACTTTTTTAATGGTAAAATTCGGACAACTGAGCTGCTGGTTTTTTATCGTAAGAACAAAAAATGTGTTTAATGCGATTTACTGTAAATGATAAAAGAAACCTTTTTAAATAGTAAAATTCTTGCAACTGAGTTGCTAGTTTTTTATCGTAAAAACTCTTGCAACTGAGTTGTTAGTTTTTTTATCGTAAAAACTACTGTTGTTTTTACCAGAAATGTTAAAAAAGGTACTTTTTTAAAAAGTACAATTCCGGCGACTGAACTGCGAATTACTGTATAGTAAAAAAAAAAAAGAAAGGTACTTTTTTAATGGTAAAATCGGACAACAAGTTTTTTATCGTAAAAACTCTTGCAACTAAGTTGCTAGTTTTTTATCGTAAAAACTACTGTCGTTTTTACTGGAAAATTGTGGTGACTAAATTGCTAGTTTTTTTTATCGTAATAACTACGGTCGGTTTTACTGCGAATTACTGTATCGTAAAAAAAAAAAACGGTACTTTTTTAATGGTAAAATTCGGACAACTGAGCTGCTGGTTTTTTATCGTAAGAACAAAAAATTTGTTTAATGCGATTTACTGTAAATTAAAAAGAAACCTTTTTTAAATAGGAAAATTCTTGCAACTGAGTTGCTAGTTTTTTATTGTAAAAACTATTGTCGTTTTTACTGGACATTTTTAAAAAGGTACTTTTTTTAAAAAGTACAATTCCGCCGACTGAACTGCTAATTTTTTTTATCGTAATAACTACGGTCGGTTTTACTGCGAATTACTGTATAGTAAAAAAAAAAACTGTACTTTTTTAATGGTAAAATTCGGACAACTGAGTTGCTAGTTTTTTATCGTAAAAACTACTGTTGTTTTTACAGAAAATTTTAAAAAGGTACTTTTTTAAAAAGTACAATTCTGGCGACTGAATTGCTAGTTTTTTTTGGTCGTAACAACTACGGTCGGTTTTACTGCCAATTACTGTATAGTAAAAAAAAAAAAAAAGGTACTTTTTTAATAGTAAAATTCGGACAACTGAGCTGCTAGTTTTTATCGTAAGAACAAAATGTATTTTTAATGCGATTTACTATAAATTAAAAAAGTAAAATTCTTGCAACTGAGTTGCTAGTTTGTTATCGTAAAAACTATTGTCGTTTTTACTGGAAATTTAAAAAAACGTACTTTTAAAAAAAGTAAAATTCTGGTGACTGAGCTCTAGTTTTTTATCGTAAGAACAAAAAATGTGTTTAATGCGATTTAC
The DNA here is from genome assembly GCF_033978685.3 of Nerophis lumbriciformis. Lineage (NCBI taxonomy): Eukaryota > Metazoa > Chordata > Actinopteri > Syngnathiformes > Syngnathidae > Nerophis > Nerophis lumbriciformis. The sequence goes on along the minus strand of NC_084556.2, from coordinate 54,439,712 downwards.
TGTAAATTCAAAAAGAAACCTTTTTTAAATAGGAAAATTCTTGCAACTGAGTTGCTAGTTTTTTATTGTAAAAACTATTGTCGTTTTTACTGGAAATTTAAAAAAAACTTACTTTTTTAAAAAGTAAAATTCTGGTGACTGAGCTTCTAGTTTTTTATCGTAAGAACAAAAAATGTGTTTAATGCGATTTACTGTAAATTATAAAAGAAACCTTTTTAAATAGTAAAAATCTTGCAACTGAGTTGCTAGTTTTTTATCGTAAAAACTCTTGCAACTGAGTTGTTAGTTTTTTTATCGTAAAAACTACTGTTGTTTTTACCGGAAATGTTAAAAAAGGTACTTTTTTAAAAAGTACAATTCCGGCGACTGAACTGCGAATTACTGTATAGTAAAAAAAAAAAAAGAAAGGTACTTTTTTAATGGTAAAATCGGACAACTGAGCTGCTAGTTTTTTATCGCAAAAACTCTTGCAACTGAGTTGCTAGTTTTTTATTGTAAAAACTACTGTAGTTTTTACTGGAAAATTGTGGTGACTAAATTGCTAGTTTTTTTTATCGTAATAACTACGGTCGGTTTTACTGCGAATTACTGTATCGTAAAAAAAAAACGGTACTTTTTTAATGGTAAAATTCGGACAACTGAGCTGCTGGTTTTTTATCGTAAGAACAAAACATTTGTTTAATGCGATTTACTGTAAATTCCAAAAGAAACCTTTTTTAAATAGGAAAATTCTTGCAACTGAGTTGCTAGTTTTTTATTGTAAAAACTATTGTCGTTTTTACTGGAAATTTTTAAAAAGGTACTTTTTTTAAAAAGTACAATTCCGCCGACTGAACTGCTAGTTTTTTTTATCGTAATAACTACGGTCGGTTTTACTGCGAATTACTGTATAGTAAAAAAAAAAAACTGTACTTTTTTAATGGTAAAATTCGGACAACTGAGTTGCTAGTTTTTTACCGTAAAAACTACTGTTGTTTTTACAGAAAATTTTAAAAAAGGTACTTTTTTAAAAAGTACATTTCCGGCGACTGAACTTCTAGTTTTTTTTTGTCGTAATAACTACGGTCGGTTTGACTGCCAATTACTGTATAGTAAAAAAAAAAAAAAGGTACTTTTTTAATAGTAAAATTCGGACAACTGAGCTGCTAGTTTTTATCGTAAGAACAAAATGTATTTTTAATGCGATTTACTATAAATTAAAAAAGTAAAATTCTTGCAACTGAGTTGCTAGTTTTTTATCGTAAAAACTACTGTTGTTTTTACCGGAAATTTTAAAAAAGGTACTTTTTTAAATAGTAAAATTCTGGTGACTGAGTTGCTAGTTTTTTATCGTAAAAACTCTTGCAACTGAGTTGTTAGTTTTTTATCGTAAAAACTACTGTTGTTTTTACCGGAAATTTTAAAAAAGGTACTTTTTTAAAAAGTACAATTCCGGCGACTGAACTGCGAATTACTGTATAGTAAAAAAAAAGGTACTTTTTTAATGGTAAAATCGGACAACTGAGCTGCTACTTTTTTATCGTAAAAACTCTTGCAACTGAGTTGCTAGTTTTTTATCGTAAAAACTACTGTTGTTTTTTACTGGAAAATTCTGGTGACTAAATTGCTAGTTTTTTTTATCGTAATAACTACGGTCGGTTTTACTGCGAATTACTGTATCGTAAAAAAAAAAACGGTACTTTTTTAATGGTAAAATTCGGACAACTGAGCTGCTGGTTTTTTATCGTAAGAACAAAAAATTTGTTTAATGCGATTTACTGTAAATTCCAAAAGAAACCTTTTTTAAATAGGAAAATTCTTGCAACTGAGTTGCTAGTTTTTTATTGTAAAAACTATTGTCGTTTTTACTGGAAATTTTTAAAAAGGTACTTTTTTTAAAAAGTACAATTCCGCCGACTGAACTGCTAGTTTTTTTTATCGTAATAACTACGGTCGGTTTTACTGCGAATTACTGTATAGTAAAAAAAAAAAAGTACTTTTTTAATGGTAAAATTCGGACAACTGAGTTGCTAGTTTTTTACCGTAAAAACTACTGTTGTTTTTACAGAAAATTTTAAAAAAGGTACTTTTTTAAAAAGTACATTTCCGGCGACTGAACTTCTAGTTTTTTTTTGTCGTAATAACTACGGTCGGTTTGACTGCCAATTACTATATAGTAAAAAAAAAAAAAAAGGTACTTTTTTAATAGTAAAATTCGGACAACTGAGCTGCTAGTTTTTATCGTAAGAACAAAATGTATTTTTAATGCGATTTACTATAAATTAAAAAAGTAAAATTCTTGCAACTGAGTTGCTAGTTTTTTATCGTAAAAACTACTGTTGTTTTTACCGGAAATTTTAAAAAAGGTACTTTTTTAAAAAGTAAAATTCTGGTGACTGAGCTTCTAGTTTTTTATCGTAAGAACAAAAAATGTGTTTAATGCGATTTACTGTAAATTATAAAAGAAACCTTTTTAAATAGTAAAATTCTTGCAACTGAGTTGCTAGTTTTTTATCGTAAAAACTCTTGCAACTGAGTTGTTAGTTTTTTATCGTAAAAACTACTGTTGTTTTTACCGGAAATTTTAAAAAAGGTACTTTTTTAAAAAGTACAATTCCGGCGACTGAACTGCGAATTACTGTATAGTAAAAAAAAAGGTACTTTTTTAATGGTAAAATCGGACAACTGAGCTGCTAGTTTTTTATCGTAAAAACTCTTGCAACTGAGTTGCTAGTTTTTTATCGTAAAAACTACTGTTGTTTTTTACTGGAAAATTCTGGTGACTAAATTGCTAGTTTTTTTTATCGTAATAACTACGGTCGGTTTTACTGCGAATTACTGTATCGTAAAAAAAAAACCGGTACTTTTTTAATGGTAAAATTCGGACAACTGAGCTGCTGGTTTTTTATCGTAAGAACAAAAAATTTGTTTAATGCGATTTACTGTAAATTCCAAAAGAAACCTTTTTTAAATAGGAAAATTCTTGCAACTGAGTTGCTAGTTTTTTATTGTAAAAACTATTGTCGTTTTTACTGGAAATTTTTAAAAAGGTACTTTTTTTAAAAAGTACAATTCCGCCGACTGAACTGCTAGTTTTTTTTATCGTAATAACTACGGTCGGTTTTACTGCGAATTACTGTATAGTAAAAAAAAAAAACTGTACTTTTTTAATGGTAAAATTCGGACAACTGAGTTGCTAGTTTTTTACCGTAAAAACTACTGTTGTTTTTACAGAAAATTTTAAAAAAGGTACTTTTTTAAAAAGTACATTTCCGGCGACTGAACTTCTAGTTTTTTTTTGTCGTAATAACTACGGTCGGTTTGACTGCCAATTACTGTATAGTAAAAAAAAAAAAAAAGGTACTTTTTTAATAGTAAAATTCGGACAACTGAGCTGCTAGTTTTTATCGTAAGAACAAAATGTATTTTTAATGCGATTTACTATAAATTAAAAAAGTAAAATTCTTGCAACTGAGTTGCTAGTTTTTTATCGTAAAAACTACTGTTGTTTTTACCGGAAATTTTAAAAAAGGTACTTTTTTAAAAAGTAAAATTCTGGTGACTGAGCTTCTAGTTTTTTATCGTAAGAACAAAAAATGTGTTTAATGCGATTTACTGTAAATTATAAAAGAAACCTTTTTAAATAGTAAAATTCTTGCAACTGAGTTGCTAGTTTTTTATCGTAAAAACTCTTGCAACTGAGTTGTTAGTTTTTTATCGTAAAAACTACTGTTGTTTTTACCGGAAATTTTAAAAAAGGTACTTTTTTAAAAAGTACAATTCCGGCGACTGAACTGCGAATTACTGTATAGTAAAAAAAAAGGTACTTTTTTAATGGTAAAATCGGACAACTGAGCTGCTAGTTTTTTATCGTAAAAACTCTTGCAACTGAGTTGCTAGTTTTTTATCGTAAAAACTACTGTTGTTTTTTACTGGAAAATTCTGGTGACTAAATTGCTAGTTTTTTTTATCGTAATAACTACGGTCGGTTTTACTGCGAATTACTGTATCGTAAAAAAAAAAAAACGGTACTTTTTTAATGGTAAAATTCAGACAACTGAGCTGCTGGTTTTTTATCGTAAGAACAAAAAAATAGTTTAATGCGATTTACTGTAAATTCAAAAAGAAACCTTTTTTAAATAGGAAAATTCTTGCAACTGAGTTGCTAGTTTTTTATTGTAAAAACTATTGTCGTTTTTACTGGAAATTTTTAAAAAGGTACTTTTTAAAAAAAGTACAATTCCGCCGACTGAACTGCTAGTTTTTTTTATCGTAATAACTACGGTCGGTTTTACTGCGAATTACTGTATAGTAAAAAAAAAAAACTGTACTTTTTTAATGGTAAAATTCGGACAACGGAGTTGCTAGTTTTTTATCGTAAAAACTACTGTTGTTTTTACAGAAAATTTTAAAAAGGTACTTTTTTAAAAAGTACAATTCCGGCAACTGAATTGCTAGTTTTTTTGGTCGTAATAACTACGGTCGGTTTTACTGCCAATTACTGTATAGTAAAAAAAAAAAAAAAAAAAAAAAGGTACTTTTTTAATAGTAAAATTCGGACAACTGAGCTGCTAGTTTTGATCGTAAGAACAAAATGTATTTTTAATGCGATTTACTATAAATTAAAAAAGTAAAATTCTTGCAACTGAGTTGCTAGTTTTTTATCGTAAAAACTATTGTCGTTTTTACTGGAAATTTAAAAAAACGTACTTTTTTAAAAAGTAAAATTCTGGTGACTGAGCTTCTAGTTTTTTATCGTAAGAACAAAAAATGTGTTTAATGCGATTTACTGTAAATTATAAAAGAAACCCTTTTAAATAGGAAAATTCTTGCAACTGAGTTGCTAGTATTTTATCGTAAAAACTACTGTTGTTTTTCACGGAAATGTTAAAAAAGGTACTTTTTTAAAAAGTACAATTCCGGCGACTGAACTGCGAATTACTGTATAGTAAAGAAAAAAGAAAGGTACTTTTTTAATGGTAAAATCGGACAACAAGTTTTTTATCGTAAAAACTCTTGCAACTCAGTTGCTAGTTTTTTATCGTAAAAACTACTGTCGTTTTTACTGGAAAGTTCTGGTGACTAAACTGCTAGTTTTTTTTATCGTAATAACTACGGTCGGTTTTACTGCGAATTACTGTATCGTAAAAAAAAAAACCGGTACTTTTTTAATGGTAAAATTCGGACCACTGAGCTGGTAGTTTTTTATCGTAAGAACAAAAAATGTGTTTAATGCGATTTACTTTAAACTGAGCTGCTAGTTTTTTATCGTTTTCCAGCTAGCTGATACAGACCTCGATAACAACAACCAATCATTACCGAAAGTTGCGGAGTAAACACGTGAAAGTGTAACGTCGTGGAAAAACATGTTTTTACGTATTTACTGGGAGCATAAATGAGCTTTTCGGGAAAAAAAAAAAAAAAAAACCTCACGGAATCAGATATTTTCCGATGGGAAACAGACTCGGGGTCCTAAAAAGCCACATGTGAGGTGGGACTGCACAGGTGTGTCCTTTACCTGCCTTCTTTCAGCACGGGTCAGCCCAAATCTTCCAGGCTCCGCCCCCTTGACAAGGTCCTGGAAGTGTGCGAGTGCACAACAATGCATGAATAAAAAAAAAAAAAAAAAAAAAACTTTATTCCTCCCACGCGTGTGAGGGTTCACTTGCAGAGAAACAGGAAGGACGAGTGCCACGCCGTCACCTGATTGGTCGCTGGGGCTTCCTGAGTCATGTGCTTTGCTGTGTCAGCACTTCTGCTTTTATTGTCTCGCTCCTTAAAAAACAACACAAAGCGACCAATAGAAAGTGTGTGTTTGTCATCACCAACACACACACACACACACACACACACACACACACACACACACACACACGCACACACACACACACACACACACACACACACACACACAATTTTTTAACGGCCCACTAATATTAGCATGCTAGCCTTTTTGCAGGTGTACATCTCGGCGTCAAATATTTTGTTACTTGACCAATGCTACCTGTTAGCATGCTAATGCTAATGCTAACTTCTTTTTTTTTTCGTGAATTTTGTAGGTATACATCTCAATCATATTTTGGTATTTTTGGTACGTAAGCATTTTTAACCAAATTTTAAGATATATTTTGGGTATTTTACAATTTTTTTTGGCTTTTTAGCATGTCGCAGTTAGCATTTTAGCAAAGCATGCTAGTTCTTTTCAGCTATTTTAACAGGCATACACCTTTGTGTCATATATTTGAGTATTTCACTAATGTTAACTGTAAGCATGCTATTGTTAGCATGTTAGCATGTCACTGTTAGCAAGTACACACCACAGAGTAATGTACTTTGGTACTTGACACATGTCGCAGTTAGCATTTTAGCAAAGCATGCTAATTCTATTTAGCTATTTTAACAGGCATACACCTCTGTGTCATTTATTTTAGTATTTCACTAATGTTAACTGTAAGCATGCTATTGTTAGCATGTAACTGTTAGCAAGTACACACCGCATAGTAATGTACTTTGGTACTTGACGCATGTCACAGTTAGCATTTTAGCATAGCATGCTAGTTCTTTTTAGCTAATTTAACAGGCATACACCTTTTGTGTCATATATTTTAGTATTTCACTAATGTTAACTGTAAGCATGCTATTGTTAGCATGTTAGCATGTCACTGTTAGCAAGTACACACCTCAGAGTAATATACTTTGGTACTTGACGCATGTCACAGTTAGCATTTTAGCATAGCATGCTAGTTCTTTTTAGCTAATTTAACAGGCATACACCTTTTGTGTCATATATTTTAGTATTTCACTAATGTTAACTGTAAGCATGCTATTGTTAGCATGTTAGCATGTCACAAGTACACACCGCAGAGTAATATACTTTGGTACTTGACGCATGTCACAGTTAGCATTTTAGCAAAGCATGCTAATTCTTTTTAGCTATTTTAACAGGCATACACCTTAGTGTCATATATTTTAGTATTTCACTAATGCTAACTCTAAGCATGCTATTGTTAGCATGTAACTGTTAGCAAGTACACACCTCAGAGTAATGTACTTTGGTACTTGACACATGTCACAGTTAGCGTTTTAGCATAGCATGCTAGTTATTTTTAGCTAATTTAACAGGCATACACCTTTGTGTCATATATTTTAGTATTTCACTAATGCTAACTGTAAGCATGCTATTGTTAGCATGTAACTGTTAGCAAGTACACACCTCAGAGTAATATACTTTGGTACTTGACGCATGTCACAGTTAGCATTTTAGCATAGCATGCTCATTCTTTTTAGCTATTTTAACAGGCATACACCTTTGTGTCATATATTTTAGTATTTCACTAATGCTAACTGTAAGCATGCTATTGTTAGCATGTAACTGTTAGCAAGTACACACCTCAGAGTAATATACTTTGGTACTTGACGCATGTCGCAGTTAGCATTTTAGCAAAGCATGCTAGTTCTTTTTAGCTATTTTAACAGGCATACACCTTTGTGTCATATATTTGAGTATTTCACTAATGTTAACTGTAAGCATGCTATTGTTAGCATGTTAGCATGTCACTGTTAGCAAGTACACACCGCAGAGTAATATACTTTGGTACTTGACGCATGTCACAGTTAGCATTTTAGCATAGCATGCTAGTTCTTTTTAGCTAATTTAACTAATATATTTTAGTATTTCACTCATGCTAACTGAGAGCATGCTATTGTTAGCATGGCACTGCTAGCAAGTACACACCTCAGAGTAATATATTTTGGCACTTGACACATACCACAGTTAGCATGCTAATGTTAGCATGCTAGTTTTTTTTCCAGCAAATGTAACATTGTATACACCTCGGCATCATACGTTTTAGTATTTCACTAATGCTAACTGTGAGCATGCTATTGTTAGCACGGCCGTCTCAGCGTAATATATTTTGGCACTTGACACATGTCACAGTTAACATGCTAATGTTAGCATGCTAGTTTTTTTTCAGCTAATTCAACAGATATACACCGCCGCGTCATATATTTTAGTATTTCACTCATGCTAACTGAGAGCATGCTATTGTTAGCATGGCAGTCTCAGCGTAATATATTTTGGCACTTGACACATGTCACAGTTCGCATGCTAATGTTAGCGTGAAACAATTTTTCAGCTAATTTAACATTGTATACACCTCTGCGTCATATGTTTGAGTATTTCACTAATGCTAACTGTGAGCATGCTATTGTTAGCATGGCACTCTCAGCGTAATATATTTTGGAACTTGACACATGTCACAGTTAGCATGCTAGTTTTTTTTCAGCTAATTTAACACGTATACACCGCCGTGTCATATGTTTTAGTATTTCACTAATGCTAACTGTCAGCATGCTATTGTTAGCACGGCACTCTCAGCATACTATATTTTGGCACTTGACACATGTCACAGTTAGCATGCTAGTTGTTTTTCAGCTAATTTAACATTGTATACACCTCGGCATCATATATTTTAGTATTTCACTCATGCTAACTGAGAGCATGCTATTGTTAGCACGGCACTCTCAGCGTAATATATTTTGGCACTTGACACATGTCACAGTTCGCATGCTAATGTTAGCGTGAAACAATTTTTCAGCTAATTTAACATTGTATACACCTCGGCGTCATACGTTTTAGTATTTCACTAATGCTAACTATGAGCATGCTATTGTTAGCATGGCACTCTCAGCGTAATATATTTTGGCACTTGACACATGTCACAGTTAACATGCTAATGTTAGCATGCTAGTTTTTTTCAGCTAATTTAACATTGTATACACCTCGGCGTCATACGTTTTAGTATTTCACTAATGCTAACTGTGAGCATACTATTGTTAGCATGTTAGCATTCCACTGTTAGCATGCTAACTTTTTTTTTTTTTTTTTTTTTTTTTTTTTAGCTCATTTTGCTGGTACACACCTACGAGTCAAATGTTTTGTTGCTTAACGCGTGTTAACTGTTAGCATCTCAGTCCGATATTTTGACGTTTTGGCGTTAGTCGGCGGGCGAGTTTACAGGTAAGGGAGGGAACAGAATGAATGGGGAAAACGTGCTTGCTCATCGTTTATCAGCATGAGTCAGCTCTGTTGCAACACACACACACACACGCACACACACACACACACACACACACACACACACACACACACACACACACACACCCTCCCCCTGTCACACACACACACACACACGTTGACAGATGACTGAGCAGGCTCGCTCAGTTTGTCGGCGAGTGGAGGAAAAGGGGAATCGAACCCACGGCGTGGAGTCCACCTGCACAGGTGAGTCGCTTTTCCTCTCTTCACTTCAAACTCCTTTAAAACGTCATTAACGAGAGCGTGCGCGCGCCCGCAGATGTCCAGCACGTACACGTACGCGTCCGCGGCGCACTCCGCGCAGCTGCTGCGCCGCCTGGACGAGCTGCGGCGGCGGGGCGCGCTCTGTGACGTCACTGTGCGGGTGGAGGGCCGCGCGTTCGTCGCCCACCGCGCCGTGCTGGCCTCGTGCGGCGAGTACTTCGCGCGTGCGCTCCACGGCCACGTCGACGTCGTCACGCTGCCGCCCGAGGTGAGATGACGTCACTCTGTGTGCTTGCGTGTGTGTTTGTGTGTGTGTGTTTGGCGTTGTCAGGGCGACGCAAGCTCGGAATGCCAGCGGAGAATGACGTCACTTGGCGGCCACTTCATTAGGCACACCGTGGATTGCTTAGCAAAACAAACAAAGATCGTTTGGATGCGACATGTTTGTGATTGTTCTTGTGCATGACGTCACAGTTCACTTTTATTTTTTTTTTACAACAGACTCCTAAAACCCCCAGGTCATTGAGTCATAGACGATCTTTGACTAGCTTTTTTGTACCAGATCATTTAAATGGCAAAGTGTTCCTATGCCTATATAGAGGATCTTTGATTAGCATTTTTAATTTTTTTGCAGTAAATCATTAAAAACAATTATCTTTGATGTTTTTGCAGTGGATCATTGAAAACAGGAAAGCCTTCCTGGAGGATCTTTGACTGGCATTTTTGTCGTAGATCATTAAAAACAACAAAGTGTTCCTGTCTCACAGAAATGATCTTTGACTGACGTTTTTGGTGGATGTGCTTTAAACAGCAAATGCTTCCTGAGGATCTTTGATTAGCATTTTTTTGTTGTTGCAGTAGATCATTAAAAACAGCACAGTGTTCCTGTCATATAGATGATCTTTGACCAGCATTTTTGCAGTAGACAATTAAAAACAGCATGGCGCTCCTGTTACGTAGAGGATCTTTGACTGGAGTTTGTGCAGTAAATCATTAAAAACAATTATCTTTGATGTTTTTGCTGTGGATCATTGAAAACAGGAAAGCCTTCTTAGAGGATCTTTGACTGGCAGTTTTGTCGTAGATAATTAAAAACAAGAAAGGGTTCCTGTCTCACAGAAATGATCTTTGACTGGCGTTTTTGGTGGAGGTGCTTAAAAACAGCAAACACTTCCTGTTACATAGAGGATCTTTGATTAGTACATACTTTTTTGCAGTAGATCATTAAAAACAGCCAAGTGTTCCTATCTCATTTAGATGATCTTTGACTAGCATTTTTGCAGTAGACGATTAAGAACAGCGTAGCGCTTCGGTCACATAGAGGATCTTTGACTGGAGTTTTTGCAGTAAATCATTAAAAACAATTATCATATAGACAATCTTTGATGTTTTTGCAGTGGATCTTTGAAAACAGGAAAGCCTTCTTAGAGGATCTTTGACTGGCATTTTTGTCATAGATCATTTAAAACAACAAAGTGTTCCTGTCACACAGAGATGATCTTTGACTGGCGTTTTTGGTGGAGGTGCTTAAAACAGCAAATGCTTCCTGTTACATAAAGGATCTTTGATTAGCAATTTTTTTTTTTTTTTTTGCAGTAGATCATTAAAAACAGCAAAATGTTCCTGTCGTATAGATAGATGATCTTTGACCAGCAATTTTGCAGTAGACGATTAAAAACAGCCTGGCACTTCTGTCACATAGAGGATCTTTGACTGGAGTTTTTGCAGTAGATCATTAAAAAAAAAAAGGTGTTCCTGTCTCACAGAAATGATCTTTGACTGGCGTTTTTGGTGGATGTGCTTTAAACAGCAAATGCTTCCTGAGGATCTTTGATTAGCATTTTTTTGTTGTTGCAGTAGATCATTAAAAACAGCACAGTGTTCCTGTCATATAGATGATCTTTGACCAGCATTTTTGCAGTAGACAATTAAAAACAGCATGGCGCTTCTGTCACGTAGAGGATCTTTGACTGGAGTTTTTGCAGTAAATCATTAAAAACAATTATCTTTGATGTTTTTGCAGTGGATCTTTGAAAACAGGAAAGCCTTCCTAGAGGATCTTTGACTGGCATTTTTGTCATAGATCATTTAAAACAACAAAGTGTTCCTGTCACACAGAGATGATCTTTGACTCGCGTTTTTGGTGGAGGTGCTTTAAACAGCAAATGCTTCCTGTTACATAGAAGATCTTTGATTATCTTTTTTTTGTGTGCAGTAGATCATTAAAAACAGCCAAGTGTTCCTATCTCATTTAGATGATCTTTGACCAGCATTTTTGCAGTAGACAATTAAAAACAGCGTGGCGCTTCTGTCACGTAGAGGATCTTTGACTGGAGTTTTTGCAGTAAATCATTAAAAACAATTAACTTTGATGTTTTTGCAGTGGACCATTGAAAACAGGAAAGCCTTCCTGGAGGATCTTTGACTGGCATTTTTGACGTAAATCATTAAAAACAACAAAGTGTTCCTGTCTCACAGAGATGATCTTTGACTGGCGTTTTTGGTGGAGGTGCTTTAAACAGGAAATGCTTCCTGTTACATAGAGGATCTTTGATTAGCTTTTTTTTCTTTTTTTTTTGCAGTAGATCATTAAAAACAGCACATTGTTCCTGTTGTATAGATGATCTTTGACCAGCATTTTTGCAGTAGACAATTAAAAACAGCATAGCGCTTCTGTCACGTAGAGGATCTTTGACTGGAGTTTTTGCAGTAAATCATTAAAAACAATTATCTTTGATGTTTTTGCAGTGGATCATTGAAAACAGGAAAGCCTTCCTGGAGGATCTTTGACTGGCATTTTTGTCGTAGATCATTAAAAACAACAAAGTGTTCCTGTCTCACAGAAATGATCTTTGACTGGCGTTTTTGGTGGATGTGCTTTAAACAGCAAATGCTTCCTGTTACATAGAGGATCTTTGATTAGCATTTTTTTGTTGTTGCAGTAGATCATTAAAAACAGCACAGTGTTCCTGTCATATAGATGATCTTTGACCAGCATTTTTGCAGTAGACAATTAAAAACAGCATGGCGCTTCTGTAACGTAGAGGATCTTTGACTGGAGTTTGTGCAGTAAATCATTAAAAATAATTATCTTTGATGTTTTTGCAGTGGATCATTGAAAACAGGAAAGCGTTCCTAGAGGATCTTTGACTGGCATTTTTGACGTAGATCATTAAAAACATTAAAGTGTTCCTGTCTCACAGAGATGATCTTTGACTGGCGTTTTTTTGTGGAGGTGCTTTAAACAGCAAATGCTTCCTGTTACATAGAGGATCTTTGATTAGCAATTTTTTTTTGCAGTAGATTATTAAAAACAGCACAGTGTTCCTGTCATATAGATGATCTTTGACCAGCATTTTTGCAGTAGACAATTAAAAACAGCATGGCACTTCTGTCACGTAGAGGATCTTTGACTGGAGTTTGTGCAGTAAATCATTAAAAACAATTATCTTTGATGTTTTTGCTGTGGATCATTGAAAACAGGAAAGCCTTCCTGGAGGATCTTTGACTGGCATTTTTGTCGTAGATCATTAAAAACAACAAAGTGTTCCTGTCTCACAGAAATTATCTTTGACTGGCGTTTTTGGTGGATGTGCTTTAAACAGCAAATGCTTCCTGAGGATCTTTGATCAGCATTTTTTTTGTTGCAGTAGATCATTAAAAACAGCAAAATGTTCCTGTCATATAGATGATCTTTGACCAGCATTTTTGCAGTAGACAATTAAAAACAGCATGGCGCTTCTGTCACGTAGAGGATCTTTGACTGGAGTTTGTGCAGTAAATCATTAAAAACAATTATCTTTGATGTTTTTGCAGTTGATCATTGAAAACAGGAAAGCCTTCCTAGAGGATCTTTGACTGGCATTTTTGACGTAGATCATTAAAAACAACAAAGTGTTCCTGTCTCACAGAGATGATCTTTGACTGACGTTTTTTGGTGGAGGTGCTTTAAACAGCAAATGCTTCCTGTTACATAGAGGATCTTTGATTAGCATTTTTTTTTTGCAGTAGATAATTCAAAACAGCACAGTGTTCCTGACATATAGATGATCTTTGACCAGCATTTTTGCAGTAGACAATTAAAAACAGCATGGCGCTTCTGTCACGTAGAGGATCTTTGACTGGAGTTTGTGCAGTAAATCATTAAAAACAATTAACTTTGATGTTTTTGCTGTGGATCATTGAAAACAGGAAAGCCTTCCTAGAGGATCTTTGACTGGCATTTTTGCAGTAGACAATTAAAAACAGCATGGCGCTTCTGTCACGTAGAGGATCTTTGACTGGAGTTTGTGCAGTAAATCATTAAAAACAATTAACTTTGATGTTTTTGCTGTGGATCATTGAAAACAGGAAAGCCTTCCTAGAGGATCTTTGACTGGCATTTTTGTCGTAGATCATTAAAAACAACAAAGTGTTCCTGTCTCACAGAGATGATCTTTGACTGGCGTTTTTTGTGGAGGTGCTTTAAACAGCAAATGCTTCCTGTTACATAGAGGATCTTTGATTAGCATTTTTTTGTTGCAGTAGATCATTAAAAACAGCACAGTGTTCTTGTCATATAGATGATCTTTGACCAGCATTTTTGCAGTAGACAATTAAAAACAGCATGGCGCTTCTGTCACGTAGAGGATCTTTGACTGGAGTTTGTGCAGTAAATCATTAAAAACAATTAACTTTGATGTTTTTGCAGTGGATCATTGAAAACAGGAAAGCCTTCCTAGAGGATCTTTGACTGGCATTTTTGTCGTAGATCATTAAAAACAACAAAGTGTTCCTGTCTCACAGAGATGATCTTTGACTGGCGTTTTTTTGTGGAGGTGCTTTAAACAGCAAATGCTTCCTGTTACATAGAGGATCTTTGATTATCTTTTTTTTTTGCAGTAGATAATTAAAAACAGCACAGTGTTCCTGTCATATAGATGATCTTTGACCAGCATTTTTGCAGTAGACAATTAAAAACAGCATAGCGCTTCTGTCACGTAGAGGATCTTTGACTGGAGTTTGTGCAGTAAATCATTAAAAACAATTATCTTTGATGTTTTTGCTGTGGATCATTGAAAACAGGAAAGCTTTCCTAGAGGATCTTTGACTGGCATTTTTGTCATAGATCATTTAAAACAACAAAGTGTTCCTGTCACACAGAGATGATCTTTGACTAGCGTTTTTGGTGGAGGTGCTTAAAACAGCAAATGCTTCCTGTTACATAAAGGATCTTTGATTAGCAATTTTTTTTTTCATGCAGTAGATCACTAAAAACAGCAAAGTGTTCCTGCCGTATAGATAGATGATCTTTGACCAGCATTTTTGCAGTAGACGATTAAAAACAGCCTGACGCTTCTGCCACATAGAGGATCTTTGGAGTTTTTGCAGTAAATCATTAAAAACAATTAATATATAGACAATCTTTGATGTTTTTGCAGTTGATCATTGAAAACAGGAAAGCCTTCCTAGAGGATCTTTGACTGGCATTTTTGTTGTAGATCATTAAAAACAACAAAGTGTTCCTGTCTCACAGAAATGATCTTTGATTGGCGTTTTTGGTGGAGGTGCTTAAAATAGCAAATGCTTTGTGTTACATAAAGGATCTTTGATTAGCAAATTTTTTTTTTTTTTTTTTTGCAGTAGATCATTAAAAACAGTAAAATGTTCCTGTCGTATAGATAGATGATCTTTGACCAGCAATTTTGCAGTAGACGATTAAAAACAGCCTGGCGCTACTGTCACATAGAGGATCTTTGACTGGAGTTTTTGCAGTAGATCATTAAAAAAAAAAAAGGGTTCCTGACTCACAGAAATGATCTTTGACTGGCGTTTTTGGTGGATGTGCTTTAAACAGCAAATGCTTCCTGAGGATCTTTGATTAGCATTTTTTTGTTGTTGCAGTAGATCATTAAAAACAGCACAGTGTTCCTGTCATATAGATGATCTTTGACCAGCATTTTTGCAGTAGACAATTAAAAACAGCATGGTGCTTCTGTCACGTATAGGATCTTTGACTGGAGTTTGTGCAGTAAATCAAACTTTGATGTTTTTGCAGTGGATCATTGAAAACAGGAAAACCTTCTTAGAGGATCTTTGACTGGCAGTTTTGTCGTAGATCATTAAAAACAAGAAAGGGTTCCTGTCTCACAGAAATGATCTTTGACTGACGTTTTTGGTGGATGTGCTTTAAACAGCAAATGCTTCCTGAGGATCTTTGATCAGCATTTTTTTTTTTTTGCAGTAGATCATTAAAAACAGCACAGTGTTCCTGACATATAGATGATCTTTGACCAGCATTTTTGCAGTAGACAATTAAAAACAGCATGGCACTTCTGTCACGTAGAGGATCTTTGACTGGAGTTCTTGCAGTAAATCATTAAAAACAATGATCATATAGACAATCTTTGATGTTTTTGCAGTGGATCATTGAAAACAGGCAAGCGTTCCTAGAGGATCTTTGACTGAAACTCAGAAGAATGTTTAACCAGCACAACATTCCAGTACACTTCAAAGCAGGCAACACCCTGAGACAGAAACTAGTGCATCCTAAAGACCGGACATCTCACACCCACAAAAACAATGTGGTGAATGCTCTCCAGTGCAACGATGAACGCACTGATTCATGTATTGGAGAAAGAAAAGAAGGTATGGCACAGCAAAAACTGTTCAGGTCTAGACTCAGCGGTCTACCTGCACCTGCACTACCATGACAACACAAATGTACATGGATGCTATGAAAGAGGAGTGAGGGAAGCCATCTATGTCAAGGTTGAAAAACCATCACTGAACAGAGGATGTGGTCCACCTGTCTCCCACATACAACACTGTCCTTTCAACCATTCCTAAAAGACTGCAATTTAGCCTCCAACAAATAACAGGAGTTAGAAACATTTCTGCCATTTGTTCACAACTGAATGGAATGCTGACGTGGGACTTTCAGACTATTTGGGACTGGTAGTAGCCATGGTTCTGGTGGTAGTGGATCCAGAGTCATGGTTCCGCCACACAACAACACCTCAATGCTAACGAGGGGGTTGCTCGTTTGCATCAAAACACTTGTTCTTCTCACTACCATAGGGCCAAAACATCTTTGCCTCCTGTTTTTGGCACCAACCGTTTGGACTAGATCTGACCAATCTAAGGCTAGGAATAGATCTGACAAATCTAAGTCTAAGACTAGATCTGACCAGTTTGATTTTAAGACCAGATCTAACCAGTCTAAGTATAAGACGAGATCGGACCAATTTAAATGTAAGACTATATCTGACCACATTAAGTCTGAGACCAGATCTGACCAATCTAAGACTAAATCTGACCAATCTAAGTCTAAAACTAGATCTAACAGTCTAATTCTAAGACTAGATCTAACCAGTCTAATTGTAAGACTAGATCTAACCAGTCTAAGTTTAAGACTAGATCTGACCAATCTAAGTCTAAGACCAGATCTGACCAATCTAAGTCTAAAACTAGATCTAACCAGTCTAATACTAAGACAAGATCTAACAAGTCTAATTCTAAGACTAGATCTGACCAATCTAAGTCTAAGACTAAATCTGACCAATCTAATTCTAAGACTAGATCTGACCAGTCTAATTCTAAGACTAGATCCAACCAGTCTAAGTCTATGACTAGATCTGACCAATCTAAGACTAAATCTGACCAATTTAAGTCTAAGACTATATCTAACCAGTCTAATTCTAAGACTAGCTCTGACCAATCTAAGTCCAAGACTAGATCTGACCAATCTAAGTCTAAGACCAGATCTGACCAATCTAAGTCTAAGACCAGATCTGACCAATCTAAGTCTAAGACCAGGTCTGACCAATCTACGTTTGTAAGTCTAAGACTAGATCTGACCAATCTAAGTCTATGACTAGATCTGACCAATCTAAGACTAAGTTTGACCAATCTAAGTCTAAGACTAGATCTAACCAGTCTAATTCTAAGACTAGCTCTGACCAATTTACATGTAAGACTAGATCTGACTAATCTAAATCTAAGACTAGATCTGACCAATCTAAGACTAAGACCAGATCTAACCAGTCTAAGTGCAAGACTAGATCTGACCAATTTAAATCAAAGAATAGACCTGACCAAACTAAGTCTAAGACTAAATCTGACCAATCCAAGACTAAATCTGACCAATCTAAGTCTAAGACTATATCTAACCAGTCTAATTCTAAGACTAGATCTAAACAGTCTATTTCTAAGACTAGATCTTACCAATGTAAGTCTAAGACTAGATCTGACCAGTTTAATTCTGAGACCAGATTTAACCAGTCTAAGTGTAAGACTAGATCTGACCAATTTAAATCTAAGACTAGATTTGACCAATCTAAGTCTAAGACTAGATCTGACCAATCTGAGTCTAAGACTAGATCCGACCAATCTAAGTCTAAGACTAGATCTAAACAGTCTAATTCTAAAGCTAGATTTAACCAATGTAAGTCTAAGACTAGATCTGACCAGTTTAATTCTGAGACCAGATCTAACCAGTATAAGTGTAAGATTAGATCTGCCTAATCTAAGTCTAAGACTAGATCTGACCAATCTAAGTCTAAGACTAGATCTGACCAATCTAAGTCTAAGACTAGATCTGACCAGTCTAAGACTAAATCTGACCAATCTAAGTCTAAGACTATTATTTAACCAGTCTAATTCTAAGACTAGCTCTGACCAATTTAAATCTAAGACTAGATCTGACCAATCTAAGTCCAAGACTAGATCTGACCAATCTAAGTCTAAGACCAGATCTGACCAATCTAAGTCTAAGACTAGATCTGACCAATCTACATTTGTAAGTTTAAGACTAGATCTGACCAATCTAAGTCTAAGACTATATCTGACCAATCTAAGACTCAGTCTGACCAATCTAAGTTTAAGACTTGATCTAACGAGTCTAATTCTAAGACTAGCTCTGACCAATTTAAATCTAAGACTAGATCTGACCAATTTAAATCTATGAATAGATCTGACCAATCTAAGTCTAAGACTAGTCCTGACCAATCTAAGACTAAATCTGACCAATCTAAGACTACATCTGACCAATCTAAGACTACATCTGACCAATCTAAGTCTAAGACTAGATCTAAACAGTCTAATTCTAAGACTAGATCTAACCAATGTAAGTCTAAGACTAGATTTGACCAGTTTAATTCTGAGACCACATCTAACCAGTCTAAGTGTAAGACTAGATGTGACCAATCTAAATCTAAGACTAGATCTGACCAATCTAAGTCTAAGACCAGATCTGACCAATCTAAGTCTAAGACTAGATCTGACCAATCTGAGTCTAAGACCAGATGTGACCAATTTAAGTCTAAGACCAGATCTGACCAATCTAAGTCTAAGACCAGATCTGACCAATCTAAGTCTAAGACCAGATCTGACCAATCTAAGTCTAAGACTAGATCTGACCAATCTAAGTCTAAGACCAGATCTGACCAATCTAAGTCTAAGACTAGATATGACCAATCTGAGTCTAAGACCAGATGTGACCAATTTAAGTCTAAGACCAGATCTGACCAAACTAAGTCTAAGACCAGATCTGACCAATCTAAGTCTAAGACTAGATGTGACCAATCTAAGTCTAAGACTAAATCTGACCATTCTAAGTCTAAGACTAGATCTGACCAGTCTAAGTCTAAGACTAGATCTGACCAGTCTAAGACTAGTTCTGACCAGTCTAAGTCTAAGACTAGACCAATGTGAGTCTATGAGTACAAACTCATGAAGTCTACTGGAAGGTATTATGACAGTATATATATATATATATATATATATATATATATATATATATATATATATATATATATATATATATATATATATATATATTAGTAAAGTATACATACTGTATATGGTAACATAGTCTGATGACATCATCATGTTGTGTTTCCTAGGTAACGGTTAGCGGTTTCGAGCCCCTGCTGAAGTTCGCCTACACGTCTCAGCTGATCTTCAGCAAAGACGACATCTTGGAAATCCGCAACTCGGCGTCCATCCTGGGATTCCAAGACCTGGACGAGGCGTGTTTCGACTTCCTGCTCCCAAAGTTCTGCCGCTCCAGCGCCGAGTCAGCGCCGCCGTCCCGCGGGAAGACTTGCTTCCAGGAAACGGACAAGAGACTCCCGTCCAAGGGTGAAGACCTCAAACCCGTCTGCGATGCGTCGGGAACGTCTCAGGCCAGGACATGTGGTCCCGCGCCTGCGGGTCCAGACTTCACGCCCGGATCGAAGAACGGCGAGATCCAGGTGGCTCGTGGGGAGGAAGCGGACCAAAGCGGCAAAGGTCTGAGGTCAAGCAGCCAACATGACGCCAGTGGAAGGTGTGACCTGCAGACCGGACCGCGGGTTCAAGTCCAGAATGAAGTGAAGATGGAGGAAGAGACCCATCACTCTGTTGGAGACCAAGACCAAGGACCAGGAACAAGCTTCTCTGGCGGTTCTGCCGCGGGACCAGAAGATGCAGAGACTGCAAATCCAGACCAAGACGAGGTGGACCCCGGCAGACCTCCTTGGAAGGCCGGCGCCGCCCTGTCTGAGAGCGAGGGAGCGTCCCTCTACTCGGGCGAGGACGGCGACTCGGAGACGGACGGGGACAGCGAGGCGTACGCCAGGGAGCGGGCGAGACAGGTACACCAGTACTCTCTAGACCAGGGTGTCCAAAGTGGGGCCATTTTTTTAAAAGGAACATTCTAAAAATAATATTGAAAGAAAACATTCAAAAAGTTGTAGTGTGGACTCTAATAACACAAGGCGACCATGTTTTTTTTCTTAAAAACTGTCAGTGCTCACAAAATCAATCAATCAATCAATCAACCAATCAATGTTTATGTCAGAGTGTGTTGGTGACGAAACCCAAGATGCAGAGATGGAGGCAGGCATTGAGCAGGAAAACATGATTTCATTTAACACTATAGCAAAAAAACAAACAAAAGGGTACAAACAAAAGGCGGAGAACAAACTTGGTTATGAACAAAAACTATGACAAAGGCGAACTGTGGACAAGAAACAAAAACCCTTACTGTGACACGAAGGAACTATGTCATGAGCAGAGTGAACAGAAGTAGACACAGCTACAACGATAAGTATAAATGACAGGTAGTAGCGACAATAATCCCGCCCTGATTGGAGGACAAAACAGATCTAAATAGCAGCTGGCTGATTGACAGCAGGTGTGGCCCGGTGCCTATCAGCCACAGCTGAGGGGAAAAAACACTCAGGGATACAAGCAGGAAATAAAGACAAGATAAGAGCGCTAACAGGAAATAAAGACAGAAAAACTAAAACATGACCAAACTGTCAGGGACAAACCTGACAATATAGCCCTAAATCACGAGTGACTCGAAGGACTGCACAAGTCAATTAAAGTTGTTATGAATTATTGACATATTCAAGGCTCCAATTACTTCACATCAAATATTACACTTAAAAAGAAATGAGGCCAAATATTGCATATTTTGTGTGTTTGCGATATCAAAAGAAAGGAGGAGGGTTTTTTTTCGACAAAAAGGGCATAAAACAAACAAAATGAAGAAATATAAATAACTTTGAAAATAAAATAAAAAAGGTTTTTTAAAGACATATTTTGAACATTTTTGGTCCCTGAGCGACTTTTTTCTTTAAAACTGTCACTGCTAAAAAAAAAAAATAATGAATCAAAATCAATGTTGTTATGACTTATTGACATATTTAAGTCTCCAATTACTTCACATCAAATATTACACTTTGGTTAATTTTGGTTAAAAATATTGCATATTTTGTGTTTTTATTAATAAAAAAGCAGGCTTTTTTTTTAAATTTTTTTAAAGAGAATAAAACATACAACATTTTTATCAATTATATATATATATATATATATATATATATATATATATATATATATATATATATATATATATATATATAAATATATATATATATATATATATATATATATATATATATATATATATATATATATATATATATATATATATATATATATATATATATGGTATTTTGACATATCATAAATGAGTGGGACCATTGCTCAAAAAATAATAACAAATCAAAATCAATGTTGTTATGAATTATTGACATATTCAAGGCTTTAATTACTTCACATCAAATATTACACTTTGATTATTTTTGGTTGAAAATATTGCATTGTTTGTGTATTTATTAATTTAAAAAAACCAAGCTTTTTTTTTTCAAAAAGAGAGTAAAACATAAAAAGATAAACGTTAAATATACTGTATAATATATATATATATATATATATATATATATATATATATATATATATATATATATATATATATATATATGGTATTTTGACACACAAATGAGTTGGGCCATTGCTCAAAAAATAATAATGAATCAAAATCAATGTTGTTATGAATTATTGACATATTCAAGGCTCCAATTACTTCACATCAAATATTACACTTTGAAATAATTTTAGGGAAAATATTGCATATTTTGTGTGTTTGCCATATCAAAAACAAAGGAGGTTTTTATTTAGACAAAAGGGGCATAAAAGAAACAAACCAAAAACATGAAAAAAGATTAATAACTTATAATTGACGGATAGATCTGAAGTTGATCTAGAGATTTAAGCTTTGAAAGTAAAAAAAACAAAGTGTTTTTTTAAGACATATTTTTAAAATGTTTATTTGTAACTCCTTTTGGATCCCTGAGACCTTTTAGAGCGACTTTTTCTTTAAAACTGTCATTGCTCAAAAAATAATAATGAATCAAAATCAATGTTGTTATGAATTATTGACATATTCAAGGCTCCAATTACTTCACATCAAATATTACACTTTGAAATAATTTTAGGGAAAATATTGCATATTTTGTGTGTTTGCCATATCAAAAACAAAGGAGGTTTTTATTTAGACAAAAGGGGCATAAAAGAAACAAACCAAAAACATGAAAAAAGATTAATAACTTATAATTGACGGATAGATCTGAAGTTGATCTAGAGATTTAAGCTTTGAAAGTAAAAAAAACAAAGTGTTTTTTTAAGACATATTTTTAAAATGTTTATTTGTAACTCCTTTTGGATCCCTGAGACCTTTTAGAGCGACTTTTTTCTTTAAAACTGTCATTGCTCAAAAAATAATAAAGAATCAAAATCAATGTTGTTATGAATTATTGACATATTTAAGGCTCTAATTACTTCACATCAAATATTACACTTTGATTATTTTTGGTTGAAAATATTGCATTGTTTGTGTATTTATTAATAAAAAAAACAAGCTTTTTTTTCAAAAAGAGAATAAAACATAAAAAGATAAATGTTAAACATACTGTATAATATATATATATATATATATATATATATATATATATATATATATATATATATATATATATGGTATTTTGACACACAAATGAGTTGGGCCATTGCTCAAAAAATAATAATGACTCAAAATCAATGTTGTTATGAATTATTGACATATTCAAGGCTCCAATTACTTCACATCAAATATTACACTTTGACATCATTTTAGGGAAAATATTGCATATTTTGTGTGTTTGCCATATCAAAAACAAAAGAGGTTTTTTTTCGACAAAAAGGGCATAAAAGAAACAAACCAAAAACATGAAGAAATATTAATAACTTATCGATCTGAAGTTGATCGAAAGATTTAAGCTTTGAAAGTAAGAAAAATAAATATTTTTTTCAAGACATATTTTAAATGTTTTTATTTTGGGCTCCTTTTGGATCCCTGAGACCTTTAGAGCGACTTTTTCCTTTAAAACTGTCATTGCTCAAAAAATAATAATGAATCAAAATCAATGTTGTTATGAATTATTGACATATTTAAGGATCCAATTACTTCACATCAAATATTCACTTAGATTATTTTGGGTTGAAAATATTGCATATTCTGTGTATTTATTAATTAAAAAAACAGGCTTTTTTTTTTTCAAAAAGATTTAAAAAAAAAAAAAACTTTTTATATATATATATATATATATATATATATATATATATATATATATATATATATATTGTTTGAAAATATTACATATTTTTTTATTTATTATTAAAACATTTTTTGGTGGTCTTTTGTTAAAAAGAGGAAAGAAAAAAAAACCTTATACATGTATATATATATATGTATATAGAGAATGGTGACATGTGCCAAGGAGCATGTTACAGTTGAAACCTTAAGTCTTTTCTTTGCAAAACCAATAGTGTTCTTGCCCTGTCAGCGAGCAGCGTGATGTAGCGAGAGGCTAACAGTGTTGTGGTGCAGGTGCAGCTGCCCGTCTCGGTGGACCGGGTGGTCACTCTGAGCAGGACGGACCTGCAGCAGCTGCTGAAGCGACAGGTGTTCACGCGCGAGCAGCTGGACCTGATCCACGACGTCAGGCGGCGCTGCAAGAACCGTCTGGCCGCACGCCGCTGTCGCCAGAAGAAGCTGGAGTGCATCTCCAAGCTGCAGAGGGAAATACACCAGCTGGTAAACACTTGCTGCTTGCTGCCTAGACGGGTTGCCAAGTGCATGGCTATTACTGTACTGCTAGTAGTAGCACTAGTTCATTAGATAACACAGTAATAGTAGAAATAACAGTAATAAAAATAATATTAATACAAATGATAATAACAGCAATATTATCAATAATAACAATAATAACAAAAATAATACTAATATAAAAATAATAATATGAATATTAATAACAATAATAATAACAATAATAATAATATAATAATAACAGCAATAACAGTAATAATGATAATATTAATAATAATATTAATTAATAATAATTAAATATAAAATAATATTAATTAATAATAATAAAAAATAAAATTGATAATAATATTTAATAACAATAATAATACTACTACTAATACAAATAAAAATTAATAATTATAGTAATAATGACATTAATAATAATAATAATAATAATAATAACATTAATAACAATAATACTACTACATATAATAACAATAATTATAATAATAATAACAACAACTATAACAACAATAATACTAATAATGATAATATTAATAATAATATTAATTAATAATAATCAAATATGAAATTGGTAATAATATTTAATAACAATACTACTACTACTACTAATACAAAAAAAATGTATAATTATAATAATAATGACATTAATAACAATAATAATAATAACATTAATAACAATAATACTACTACATATAATAACAATAATTATAATAATAATAACAACAATAACATCAATAACACAAATAATGCTAATATTAATAAGAATATTAATTAACAATAATAAAATATAAAATTGATAATAATATATAATAACAATAATACTAATAATACTAATACATATAAAACATTTAATAATTATAATAATAATGATATTAATAACAATAATAATAATAACATTAATAACAATAATACTACTACAAATAATAACAATGATAATAAGAATATTAATGATAATAATAAACATAATAACAATGATAATAACAATATCAATGATAATAATAAACATAATATAAATAATAATTAGAAAAATATTAATAATAATAATAACAATAATAACAACAATAATGATGATGATAATAATAATAACAGTAACAACAACAACAATAATAATAATAATAATAATATATAGATAATAACAATAACAACAATAACAGTAATAACAACGATAACAATGATGATAATAAAAACAGTAACAATAACAGTAACAATAACCATAATCACAACAACAATAATAATAATATTAATTATATCAGTAATAATAACAATAACAACAACAATAATAATAATAAAAAATGATAATAATGATAACACTAATAATAACAATAACAATACCAATAATAATAATAATAATAACAATGATAATAATAATGATAACACCAATAATAATAATAATAATAATAACAATAACAATAATGCTAATAAAGAAAGCTATTAATAATCATGGGGTGTGGTTCCCCAGGCTGGTCAAGTTAACATTAAAATATTTTCTGTTCACATATTTTTACACTACAATCATAACTTTCAGTGTTGTATATTTACTAAACATAATACATGTAGTACTATTTATTATACTTTATCTACTATAAATGAATACTCATCCCAATATTATAATATATTTGATAACAATACTAGGTTTCATGATGACTGCAGTTTGACCCCGGAACAGACTATTATGTCTTGATGCAAGTCGGCCAGCAGAATTAAAGGATATGTAAGGGCCTCCTGTCATATAGAGCAGGCCCGGTACCGGTCCGTGGATTGATTGGTACCCCTACCCACTAATAATAATAATAATAACAACAATAATAATAATAATAACAATTAAAAAATAAAATAAATAATAATAATATAATAATAATAACAACAATAATAATAATAATAATAATAATAATAATAATAACTATAATTTAGTATTTGCTGCCATGTTTCAGAAGTGCGAGCGTGACCAACTGCAGATGGAGAAAAACCACCTGTGCCAACTCCAGCTGACGACGCGTCACAGCGTGGACGTGCTGAGTCAGCGGGTCTGCAGACAAGCACACCTGCAGCCCGAGCAGCTCCAGGTGTTAGCCAGGTACTCGCCCGCCGACTGTCCCCTCGTCCACCTGCACTCTCCCGCCAGGCCCGCATCGTCGGGTCTGGACGGTGCCGCGTCATCGGAGGCCTGCGGGGACGCCACCACGGGGGAGTGAAGGACCCTTGGATGACTCTCCTGCGTTTACTTCCTGATTTCTGTTCATCGTGGACAATTCCGTTCACAACGTGCAGGATTTTTGATACTTTGGAAAAATAAACACAACTCAGGGTCGTTTTTGAGGATTTCCAAGAAACAATCAACCAAAGTTGTTTACGACTGCACACTTATGACCTGTGTGAGGTTGCTCCCTGTGCCAAAAATTCACTTGTTAATTCATAACCTAAAAGTTATAAATTGCTTACATAAAAACCTAACTATAACAAAAAAATATAAATACAATAATATTCATATTATAATTTTTTTTAAATTATTTAATTATTTATTATTAATATATAATATTGATTATAATATGAATTTATTATTTGTTTTATCATCAATTTTACTATTGTCAATAATAGTAACAAATAATGAATAAATAACAAAAGGCTAATATAAAAGTCATCAAAAAGTACTTTTATGAACTAATGAAGTGTGTTTCGTTGTAATGTACGCAGCGTGTGTAAATATTCCTATTCAAAGATCGTCATTAGTGTCATTAGCTGGACTCACACTCACACTGTTTTATCAAATAGCAAAGGAGTCTATGAATAATACCGCTGTGATGCTGCTGCCCTCTAGCGGCGCCACCTGAGCACTGCAAGGACTTGTCGACCAAAGACGTTTTTTTGAAATGTTTTTTTTTTCTTCTCGTGAATTTCATAAAAAAAAAGATGAAATATGTTTTTTTTCTTCATGCAGTGAAATATGTGAAATGTCTTTTTGTCTTTGAGTGACGAATAAAAGCAATAAAATCATTCAAAGTAAATATTTGACTCTTTAAGTCTTTATTTGGACACAAAATCGATGAGAGATCATTTTGTCCATGAAACAACTTTCATGGTTTCCATGACGACGCTTTTTACTTGAACTATTTTCACAACCGTTTTAACGAGTTATTGCGTCATATTTGATATTATGGGATATTTTGTGGAGCAAAATGTTGACGATATATGAGTTTATTTAATATTAGATTTTTTACGCGTGAGTGACGGGGAAGAAAAGCGTCAGGCTGACACCCTAGCAGCTGTTTTTATTTGTTACGCGTGAGTGACGTGGAAGAAAAGCAAGAGGTGGACACTCCAGCAGCTCTTTTTGTTTGTTACACGTGAGTGACGTGGAGGAAAAGCAGAAGTCCGACACTCTAGCAGCTGTTTTTATTTGTTACGCGTGAGTGACGTTGAAGAAAAGCGGCAGGCAGACACTTCTACAGCTGTTTTTATTGGTTACGCGTGAGTGACGGGGAAAAAAAGTGGGAGGTGGACACTCTAGCAGCTCTTTTTATTTATTACAAATGAGTGACGTGGAAGAAAAGCGGCAGGCTGTGACTCCAGCAGCTGATGTAATTTGTTACGCGTGAGTGACGTGGAAGAAAAGCAGCAGGCCGACACTCCAGCAACTCTTTTTATTTGTTATGCGTGAGTGACATGGAAGAAAAGCGGCAGGCCGACGCTCCAGCAGCTGTTGTAATTTGTTACGCCTGAGTGACGTGGAAGAAAAGCAGCAGGCAGACACTCCAGCAGCTCTTTTCATTTGTTACCCGTGAGTGACGTGGAAGAAAAGCAGTAGGCCGACACTCCAGCAGCTATTTTTATTTATTACAAGTGAGTGATGTGGAAGAAAAGCGGCAGGCCAATGCTCCAGCAGCTGTTGTAATTTGTTACGCCTGAGTGACGTGGAAGAAAAGCAGCAGGCAGACACTCCAGCAGCTGTTTTTATTTGTTACACGTGAGTGACGTGGAAGAAAAGCAGAAGGCCGACACTCCAGCTGCTCTTTTTATTTATTACAAGTGAGTGACGTGGAAGAAAAGCGGCAAGTTGACACTCCAGCAGCTGTTTTTATTTGTTACGGGTGAGTGACGTGGAAGAAAAGCAGAAGGCCGACACTCCAGCTTCTCTTTTTATTTATTACAAGTGAGTGACGTGGAAGAAAAGCAGCAGGAAGACAGCAGTTGTTTTTATTTGTTACGCGTGAGTGACGGGGGGGGAAAGCGGCAGGCTGACACCATAGCAGCTCTTTTTATTTGTTACACATGAGGGACATGGAGGAAAAGCGGGAGGTGGACACTCCAGCAGCTCTTTTTATTTATTTTCAGTGAGTGACGTGGATGAAAAGCGGCAGGCTGACACTCCAGCAGCTGTTGTAATTTGTTACGCATGAGTGATGTGGAAGAAAAGCAGCAAGCCGACACTCCAGCAGCTCTTTTTATTTGTTACGCGTGAGTGACATGGAAGAAAAGCAATTGGCTGACACTCCAGCAGCTCTTTTTATTTATTACAAGTGAGTGACGTGGAAGAAAAGCGGCAGGCTGACACTCCAGCAGCTGTTTTTATTTGTTATGCGTGAGTGTCATGGAAGAAAAGCAGAAGGCTGACACTCCAGCAGCTGTTTTTATTTGTTACGGGTGAGTGACGTGGAAGAAAAGCAGAAGGCTGACACTCCAGCTTCTCTTTTTATTTATTACAAGTGAGTGACGTGGAAGAAAAGAGGCAGGCCTACACTCCAGTAGCTCTTTTTATTTGTTACACATGAGTGACATGGAAGAAAAGCAGCTGTTTTTATTTGTTATGCGTGAGTGACGTGGAAGAAAAGCAGCCAGGCCTACACTCCAGTAGCTCTTTTTATTTGTTACACATGAGTGACATGGAAGAAAAGCGGCAGGCCGACGCTCCAGCAGCTGTTGCAATTTGTTACGCCTGAGTGACGTGGAAGAAAAGCAGCAGGCAGACACTCCAGAAGTTGTTTTTATTTATTACGCGTGAGTGACATGGAAGAAAAGCAGAAGGCCAACACTCCAGCTGCTCTTTTTATTTATTACAGGTGAGTGACGTGGAAGAAAAGCGGCAGGCCGACACTCCAGCAGCTTTTTTTATTTGTTACGCGTGAGTGACGTGGAAGAAAAGCAGCCAAACCTACACTCCGGCAGCTCTTTTTATTTGATACATATGAGTGACATGGAAGAAAAGCGGCAGGCAGACAGCAGCTGTTTTTATTTGTTACGCGTGAGTGACATGGAAGAAAAGAAGTAGGCCGACACTCCAGCAACTCTTTTTATTTGTTACACGTGAGTGACGTGGAAGAAAAGTGACAGGCCGACACTCCAGCAGCTGTTTTTATTTGTTACGCGTGAGTGACGTGGAAGAAAAGTGACAGGCCGACACTCCAGCAGCTGTTTTTATTTGTTACGCGTGAGTGACGTGGAAGAAAAGCAGAAGGCCGACACTCCAGCAGCTCTTTTTATTTGTTACACGTGAGTGACATGGAAGAAAAGCAATAGGCCGACACTCCAGCAGCTCTTTTTATTTATTACAAGTGAGTGACGTGGAAGAAAAGCGGCGGGCCGACACTCCAGCAGTTGTTTTTATTTGTTACGCGTGAGTGACGTGCAAGAAAAGCAGCGGGCCTAGACTCCAGCAGCTCTTTTTATTTGTTACACATGAGTGACATGGAAGAAAAGCGGCAGGCAGACAGCAGCTGGTTTTATTTGTTACGTGTGAGTGACATGAAAGAAAAAAAGTAGGCCAACACTCCAGCAACTCTTTTTATTCGTTACACGTGAGTGACGTGGAAGAAAAGAGGCAGGCAGACACTCCAGCAGCTGTTTTTATTTGTTATGCGTCAGTGACATGGAAGAAAAGCAGTAAGCTGGCACTCCAGCAACTCTTTTTATTTGTTACACGTGAGTGACATGGAAGAAAAGGGGCATGCAGACATTCCAGCAACTCTTTTTATTTGTCACGCGTGAGTGACATGGAAGAAAAGCGGCAGGCCGACACGCCAGTAACTCTTTTTATTTGTTACACGTGAGTGACGTGGAAGAAAAGCAGCAGGCCGACACTCCAGCGGCTAATTTTACTTGTTACGCGTGAGTGACATGGAAGAAAAGCGGCAGGCAGACGCTCCAGCAGCTTTTGGTATATGTTATGCGTGAGTGACGCGGAGGAAAAGCAGCAGGCCGACACTCCAGCAGCTGTTTTTATTTGTTATGCGTCAGTGACATGGAAGAAAAGCAGTAAGCTGGCACTCCAGCAACTCTTTTTATTTGTTACACGTGAGTGACATGGAAGAAAAGCGGCAGGCAGACACTCCAGCAGCTGTTTGTATTTGTCACGCGTGAGTGACATGGAAGAAAAGCGGCAGGCCGACACGCCAGTAACTCTTTTTATTTGTTACACGTGAGTGACGTGGAAGAAAAGCAGCAGGCCGACACTCCAGCGGCTAATTTTACTTGTTACGCGTGAGTGACATGGAAGAAAAGCGGCAGGCAGACGCTCCAGCAGCTTTTGGTATATGTTATGCGTGAGTGACGCGGAGGAAAAGCAGCAGGCCGACACTCCAGCAGCTCTTTTTATTTGTTACGCGTGAGTGACGTGGAAGAAAAGCAGCAGGCCAACACTCCAGCAGTTCTGCAGGATCAGACTGACAGCACAACATCGGACAAGTTGATCTGCAGACAAACAACGGTCTTGTCAGAGGATCTTTGTATTTATAAACAGCAGAGTGCTCTTACCATATAGATGATCTTTGACTAGTGTTTTTTTGCAGTTTTATTCTAAACAACAGACTGTTACTGTCATATAGAGGATCTCTGACTAGCGTTTTACATTAGATGCCTAAAACAGCAGAGTGCTCCTGTTGTATAAAATATCTTTGACGAGTGTTTTTTTGCAGTAGATTTTTTTAAAGAAGACAGTTCCTGTCACATAGATGATCTATGGTTAGTGTTTTTTGCAGTAGATTTAAAAATATATATATATAGTTCCTGTCATGTAGATTATCTTTGACTAGTGTTTTTGCAGTAGATACCTAAAAACAGCAGAGTTCCTGTCATATAGAGGATCTTTGACTAATGTTTTGCAATGTTTTATAAACAGCAAAGAGTTCCTGTCATATAGAGAGGATCTTTGACCAGTGTTTTGCAGTATTTCTTTTAAACATCAAGATAGTTCCTGTCATGTAGATGATCTTTGTGTAGTGTTTTTGCAGAATATATTTTAAGCAAAAAGATAGTTCCTGTCATGTAGAGGATCTTTGACTAGTATTGTATGCAGTAGATACCTAAAAACAGCAGAGCTCCTGTCATATAGAGGATCTTTGACTAATGTTTTGCAACGGTTTTTAAACAGCAAAGAGTTCCTGTCATATAGAGAGGATCTTTGACTAGTGTTTTGCAGTAATTTTTTAAAACATCAATATAGTTCCTGTCATGTATATGATCTTTGAGTAGTGTTTTTGCAGAATATATTTTAAACAACAAGATAGTTCCTGTTATGTAGAGGATCTTTGACTAGTATTGTTTGCAGTAGATACCTAAAAGCAGCAGAGCTCCTGTCATATAGAGGATCTTTGACTAATGTTTTGCAACAGTTTTTAAACAGCAAATAGATCCTGACATATAGAGGATCTTTGACTAATGTTTTGCAGTAGATTTCTAAAAGCAGCAGAGCGCTCCTACCAAATAGAGCATATTTTTTTGCGTTACATAGAGAATCTTTGGCTAGTTAACTGAAAACAGCAGAGTGCTCCTGTCATATCGAGGATCTTAGACCAGTGTTTTTTGCAGCATTGTTTTTCAACAACAGATAGTTTGTGTCTATTAGAGGATCTTTGACTAGTGTTTTGCTGTAGATTCCTAAAAACAGCAAAGTGCTCTGTCAAATAGAGGATCTTTTTTGCATCATATAAAGGATCTTTGATTAGTGTAAGATACAGCAGAGTGATACAAACAGCAGAGTGCTCCTGTCATATACAGGATCGTTGTTTTGAAAACAGCAGAATTCCGGTTTTAAAGGATCTTTGACAAGTGTTTTGCTGTAGTTACCTAAAAACAGCAGAGTGCTCCTGTCATTTCAAGGATCTTTGATTAGTGTTTTTGTAAACAACAGACAGTTCCTGTCTATTCAGGGATATTTTGCTAGTGTTTTGCAACATATTCCTAAAAACAGCAGTGTACTCCTGTCAAATAAAGGATCTTTGTTGCTAAATATAGCAAAATGCTCCTGTCATTTAGAGGATCTTTGACTTGTGTTAGATACCCTAAAACAGCTGAGTGCTCCAGTCATTTAGGGGATCTTTGACTAGAGTTTTGCTGCAGTTTCCTAAAAACAGCAATGTGTCTCTGTCATTTAGAGGATCTTTGATTAATATTAGATACCTAAAAATAGCAGAGTGCTCCTATCAAATCAAGGATCTTTGATTAGTGTTTTTGCAGCAGTTTTGTAAACAACAGATAGTTCCTGTCTATTACGGGATCTTTAACTAGTGTTTTGCAGTAGATTCCTAAAAACAGCAGTGTACTCCTGTAAATAAAGGATCTTTGTTGTTTAAAAACGGCAAAATGCTCCTGTCATTTAGAGGATCATTAACCAGTGTTTTGCAGTAGATATCTAAAAACAAAAGGGTGCTCCTGTCATATAAAGGATCTTTGACTATCATTTTTGGCAGGAGATATCTAAAAACAAAAGAGTGAAGAAGAAATCCTGTCAAATAGAGGATCTTTGACTATCATTTTGGCAGTAGATATCTAAAAACAGCAGAGGGCTCCTGTCACTAAGAGGATCTTTGACTATAATTTTTGGCAGTAGATGCCTAAAAACAAAAGAGTGTTCCTGTCATATAGAGGATCTTTGACTGTCATGCTGGCAGTAAATATCGAAAAACAGCAGAGGGCTTTTGTCATATAGAGGATCGTTGACTGTGCGAGATACCTAAAAACTGCAGCGTGCTCATGCCATATAGAGGATCTTTGACTAGTGTTAAGATAACTAACAACAGTAGTGCTCCTGTCATATAGAGGATCTTTGTCTAGTGGTTTTGCAGCATTTCTTTTTTAAACAACAGAGAAATCCTGTCACACAGAGGATCTTTGACTACAATTTTGGCAGTAGATCTCTAAAAACAGCAGAGGGCTCCTGTCACACAGAGGATCTTTGACTATCATTTTGGCAGTAGATATATAAAAACAGTCAAGGGCTCCTGTCGTATAGAAGATCTTTGACTATAATTTTTGGCGGTAGATTCCTAAACACAGCAGAGTGCTCCTGTCGTATAGAGGATCTTTGTCTAGTGGTTTTGCAGCATTTATTTTTTAAACAACAGAGAAATCCTGTCAAATAAAGGATCTTTGACTATAATTTTTGGCGGTAGATTCCTAAACACAGCAGAGTGCTCCTGTCATATAGACGATCTTTGACTATAATTGTTGGCGGTAGATTCCTAAACACAGCTGAGTGCTCCTGTCATATAGAGGATCTTTGACTATATTTTTTGGCGGTAGATTCCTAAACACAGCAGAGTGCTCCTGTCATATAGAGGATCTTTGACTATAATTTTTGGGGGTAGATTCCTAAACACAGCAGAGTGCTCCTGTCATATAGAGGATCTTTGGCTATAATTTTTGGTGGTAGATTCCTAAACAAAGCAGAGTGCTCCTGTCATATAGAGGATCTTTGACTATACATTTTTGGCGGTAGATTCCTAAACATAGCAGAGTGCTCCTGTCATATAGAGGATCTTTGACTATAATTTTTGGCGGTAGATTCCTAAACACAGCAGAGTGCTCCTGTCATATAGAGGATCTTTGACTATAATTGTTGGCGGTAGATTCCTAAACACAGCAGAGTGCTCCTGTCATATAGAGGATCTTTGACTATAATTTTTGGCGGTAGATTCCTAAACACAGCAGAGTGCTCCTGTCATATAGAGGATCTTTGGCTATAATTTTTGGTGGTAGATTCCTAAACAAAGCAGAGTGCTCCTGTCATATAGAGGATCTTTGACTATACATTTTTGGCGGTAGATTCCTAAACATAGCAGAGTGCTCCTGTCATATAGAGGATCTTTGACTATAATTTTTGGCGGTAGATTCCTAAACACAGCAGAGTGCTCCTGTCATATAGAGGATCTTTGACTATAATTGTTGGCGGTAGATTCCTAGACACAGCAGAGTGCTCCTGTCATATAGAGGATCTTTGACTATAATTGTTGGTGGTAGATTCCTAAACACAGCAGAGTGCTCCTGTCATATAGAGGATCTTTGTCTAGCGGTTTTGCAGCATTTCTTTTTTTAAACAACAGAGAAATCCTGTCACATAGAGGATCTTTGACTATCATTTTGGCAGTAGATATCTAAAAACAGCAGAGGGCTCCTGTCACACAGAGGATCTTGGACTATCATTTTGGCAGTAGACATATAAAAACAGTCAAGGGCTCTTGTCATATAGAGGATCTTTGACTATAATTTTGGCAGTAGACATATACAAACAGTCAAGGGCTCTTGTCATATAGAGGATCTTTGACTATCATTTTGGCAGCAGACATATAAAAACAGTCAAGGGCTCCTGTCATGTAGAGGATCTTTGACTATCATTTTGGCAGTAGACATATAAAAACAGTCAAGGGCTCCTGTCATTTAGAGGATCTTTGACTATCATTTTGGCAGTAGAAATATAAAAACAGTCGAGGGATCCTGTCATATAGAGGATCTTTGACTATCATTTTGGCAGTAGACATATAAAAACAGTCAAGGGCTCCTGTCATATAGAGGATCTTTGACTATCATTTTGGCAGTAGACATATAAAAACCGTCGAGGGCTCCTGTCATATAAAAGATCTTTGACTATAATTTTTGGCGGTAGATTCCTAAACACAGCAGAGTGATCCTGTCATATAGAGGATCTTTGACTATAATTTTTGGTGGTAGATTCCTAAACACAGCAGAGTGCTCCTGTCATATAGAGGATCTTTGACTATAATTTTTGGTGGTAGATTCCTAAACACAGCAGAGTGCTCCTGTCATATAGAGGATCTTTGTCTAGTGGTTTTGCAGCATTTATTTTTCAAACAACAGAGAAATCCTGTCAAATAGAGGATCTTTGACTATAATTTTTGGCGGTAGATTCCTAAACACAGCAGAGTGCTCTTGTCATATAGAGGATCTTTGACTATAATTTTTGGTGGTAGATTCCTAAACACAGCAGAGTGCTCCTGTCATATAGAGGATCTTTGACTATAATTGTTGGCGGTAGATTCCTAAACACAGCAGAGTGCTCCTGTCATATAGAGGATCTTTGACTATAATTGTTGGTGGTAGATTCCTAAACACAGCAGAGTGCTCCTGTCATATAGAGGATCTTTGACTATAATTGTTGGCGGTAGATTCCTAAACACAGCAGAGTGCTCCTGTTATATAGAGGATCTTTGACTATAATTGTTGGTGGTAGATTCCTAAACACAGCAGAGTGCTCCTGTCATATAGAGGATCTTTGTCTAGCGGTTTTGCAGCATTTCTTTTTTTAAACAACAGAGAAATCCTGTCACATAGAGGATCTTTGACTATCATTTTGGCAGTAGATATCTAAAATCAGCAGAGGGCTCCTGTCACACAGAGGATCTTTGACTATCATTTTGGCAGTAGACATATAAAAACAGTCAAGGGCTCTTGTCATATAGAGGATCTTTGACTATAATTTTGGCAGTAGACATATACAAACAATCAAGGGCTCTTGTCATATAGAGGATCTTTGACTATCATTTTGGCAGCAGACATATAAAAACAGTCAAGGGCTCCTGTCATGTAGAGGATCTTTGACTATAATTTTGGCAGTAGACATATAAAAACAGTCAAGGGCACCTGTCATTTAGAGGATCTTTGACTATCATTTTGGCAGTAGAAATATAAAAACAGTCGAGGGATCCTGTCATATAGAGGATCTTTGACTATCATTTTGGCAGTAGACATATAAAAACAGTCAAGGGCTCCTGTCATATAGAGGATCTTTGACTATCATTTTGGCAGTAGACATATAAAAACCGTCGAGGGCTCCTGTCATATAAAAGATCTTTGACTATAATTTTTGGCGGTAGATTCCTAAACACAGCAGAGTGATCCTGTCATATAGAGGATCTTTGGCAGTAAAGTGTATAAAAACAAAAAAAGCGTTGAATGCTTGTGGTTTCGGGTGCATTCCCCTCACCTCTCTCCACGGTAACGCTGGCGCCCGCGCCGGTTATTTTGCACAAGTACGTGGTGTTGTGCAGCAACTTGTCCGTGAAGCCTTTCAGCGTCATCCGGTAGCCGTGAGGCTCCAACTCCGTCACCTCGCTCTTGCCCCTGAACCGGGACTCGGCCGGTAAACCGGACACGTTGGCGTTGATGAGCGACTCCTTGGAGCCGGAGGACCAGGAGAACTGGTAGCTGCTGATCTGGTTGGCCTTGGCCTTCACCCGGCAGTCCACTCTCAGGTTGTCGTCGTCCTCGATGCACACCTTGATGAGCTCACACCGGGCTGCCGTCAGCAACGCTGCCGGGGGAACACCCACAGAAAGTTAGCATGTTAACAGTTAGCATGTATCACGTATCCAATTCATACGACTATAGCGTACACATTTAAAAGTAGCTAAATGGTTAGCAAGCTAACAGTTAGCATTTGTCAAGTAGCAAGTTGTGACTCTGAGGTGTTCGGCTGTAATATTGGCTGAAAAAGTTAGCATGTACATTTAGCAAGTGACTAGTAAAAGTTAGCATGTCAACAGTTAGCATGTATCACATATCCAATTCATACGACTATAGCGTACACATTTAAAATTAGCTAACTGATTAGCAAGCTAACTGATTAGCAAGCTAACAGTTAGCATTTGTCAAGTAGCAAGTTGTGACTCTGAGGTGTTCGGCTGTAAAATTGGCTAAAAAAGTTAGCATGTACATTTAGCAGGTGACTAGTAAAAGTTAGCATGTCAACAGTTAGCATGTATCACGTATCCAATTCATACGACTATAGCGTACATGTTTAAAAGTAGCTAAATGGTTAGCAAGCTAACAGTTAGCATTTGTCAAGTAGCAAGTTGTGACTCTGAGGTGTTCGGATGTAAAATTGGCTGAAAAAGTTAGCATGTACATTTAGCAAGTGACTAGTAAAAGTTAGCATGTCAACAGTTAGCATGTATCACGTATCCAATTCACACGACTATAGCGTACACATTTAAAATTAGCTAACTGATTAGCAAGTTAACTGATTAGCAAGCTAACAGTTAGCATTTGTCAAGGACCAAGTTGTGACTCTGAGGTGTTCGGATGTAAAATTGTTTGAAAAAGTTAGCATGTATATTTAGTGAGTGACTAGTAAAAGTTAGCATGTTAACAGTTAGCATGTATCACGTATCCAATTCATACGACTATAGCGTACACATTTAAAATTAGCTAACTGATTAGCAAGCTAACAGTTAGCATTTGTCAAGCACCAAGTTGTGACTCTGAGGTGTTCGGATGTAAAATTGGCTGAAAAAGTTAGCATGTACATTTAGCAAGTGACTAGTAAAAGTTAGCATGTTAACAGTTAGCATGTATCCAATTCATACGACTATAGCGTACACATTTAAAATTAGCTAACTGATTAGCAAGCTAACAGTTAGCATTTGTCAAGTACCAAGTTGTGACTCTGAGGTGTTCGGCTGTAAAATTGGCTGAAAAAGTTAGCATGTACATTTAGCAAGTGACAAGTAAAAGTTAGCATGTTAACAGTTAGCATGTATCACACATCCAATTCATACGACTATAGCGTACGCATTTAAAATTAGCTAACTGATTAGCAAGCTAACTTATTAGCAAGCTAACAGTTAGCATTTGTCAAGCACCAAGTTGTGACTCTGAGGTGTTCGGATGTAAAATTGGCTAAAAACGTTAGCATGTACATTTAGCAAGTGACTAGTAAAAGTTAGCATGTCAACAGTTAGCATGTATCACGTATCCAATTCATACGACTATAGCGTACGCATTTAAAATTAGCTAACTGATTAGCAAGCTAACAGTTAGCATTTGTCAAGTACCAAGTTGTGACTTTGAGGTGTTCGGCTGTAAAATTGGCTAAAACCGTTAGCATGTACATTTAGCAAGTGACTAGTAAAAGTTAGCATGTCAACAGTTAGCATGTATCACGTATCCAATTCATACGACTATAGCGTACACATTTAAAATGAGCTAACTGATTAGCAAGCTAACTGATTAGCAAGCTAACAGTTAGCATTTGTCAAGTACCAAGTTGTGACTCTGAGGTGTTCGGCTGTAAAATTGGCTAAAAACGTTAGCATGTACATTTAGCAAGTGACAAGTAAAAGTTAGCATGTCAACAGTTAGCATGTATCACGTATCCAATTCATACGACTATAGCGTACACATTTAAAATTAGCTAACTGATTAGCAAGCTAACAGTTAGCATTTGTCAAGTACCAAGTTGTGACTCTGAGGTGTTCGGCTGTAAAATTGGCTGAAAAAGTTAGCATGTACATTTAGCAAGAGACTAGTAAAAGTTAGCATGTCAACAGTTAGCATGTATCACGTATCCAATTCATACGACTGTAGCGTACGCATTTAAAATTAGCTAACTGATTAGCAAGCTAACTTATTAGCAAGCTAACAGTTAGCATTTGTCAAGTAGCAAGTTGTGACTCTGAGGTGTTCGGCTGTAAAATTGGCTAAAAACGTTAGCATGTACATTTAGCAAGTGACTAGTAAAAGTTAGCATGTCAACAGTTAGCATGTATCACGTATCCAATTCATACGACTATAGCGTACGCATTTAAAATTAGCTAACTGATTAGCAAGCTAACAGTTAGCATTTGTCAAGTACCAAGTTGTGACTCTGAGGTGTTCGGCTGTAAAGTTGGCTGAAAAAGTTAGCAGGTAGATTTAGCAAGTGACTAGTAAAAGTTAGCATGTCAACAGTTAGCATGTATCACGTATCCAATTCATACGACTATAGCGTACGCATTTAAAATCAGCTAACTGATTAGCAAGCTAACTTATTAGCAAGCTAGCAGTTAGCATTTGTCAAGTAGCAAGTTGTGACTCTGAGGTGTTCGAATGTAAAATTGGCTGAAAAAGTTAGCATGTACATTTAGCAAGTGGCAAGTAAAAGTTAGCATGTTAACAGTTAGCATGTATCACGTATCCAATTCATACGACTATAGCGTACGCATTTAAAATTAGCTAACTGATTAGCAAGCTAACTTATTAGCAAGCTAACAGTTAGCATTTGTCAAGTACCAAGTTGTGACTCTGAGGTGTTCGGATGTAAAATTGGCTGAAAAGGTTAGCATGTATATTTAGCGAGTGACTAGTAAAAGTTAGCATGTTAACAGTTAGCATGTATCACGTATCCAATTCATACGACTATAGCGTACATGTTTAAAAGTAGCTAAATGGTTAGCAAGCTAACAGTTAGCATTTGTCAAGTACCAAGTTGTGACTCTGAGGTGTTCTGCTGTAAAATTGGCTGAAAAAGATAGCATGTACATTTAGCAAGTGACAAGTAAAAGTTAGCATGTCAACAGTTAGCATGTATCACGTATCCAATTCATACGACTATAGCGTACACATTTAAAATTAGCTAACTGATTAGCAAGCTAACAGTTAGCATTTGTCAAGTACCAAGTTGTGACTCTGAGGTGTTCGGCTGAAAAATTGGCTGAAAAAGTTAGCATGTACATTTAGCGAGTGACTAGTAAAAGTTAGCATGTTAACAGTTAGCATGTATCCAATTCATACGACTATAGCGTACATGTTTAAAAGTAGCTAAATGGTTAGCAAGCTAACAGTTAGCATTTGTCAAGTACCAAGTTGTGACTCTGAGGTGTTAGGATGTAAAATTGGCTGAAAAAGTTAGCATGTACATTTAGCAAGTGACAAGTAAAAGCTAGCATGTTAACAGTTAGCATGTATCACATATCCAATTCATACGACTATAGCGTACACATTTAAAATGAGCTAACTGATTAGCAAGCTAACTTATTAGCAAGCTAGC
Source organism: Nerophis lumbriciformis (assembly GCF_033978685.3). Taxonomy (NCBI): domain Eukaryota; kingdom Metazoa; phylum Chordata; class Actinopteri; order Syngnathiformes; family Syngnathidae; genus Nerophis; species Nerophis lumbriciformis. Next base: position 54,399,941 of record NC_084556.2, on the reverse strand, counting down.
AGTTAGCATTTGTCAAGTAGCAAGTTGTGACTCTGAGGTGTTCGAATGTAAAATTGGCTGAAAAAGTTAGCATGTACATTTAGCAAGTGGCAAGTAAAAGTTAGCATGTTAACAGTTAGCATGTATCACGTATCCAATTCATACGACTATAGCGTACGCATTTAAAATTAGCTAACTGATTAGCAAGCTAACTTATTAGCAAGCTAACAGTTAGCATTTGTCAAGTACCAAGTTGTGACTCTGAGGTGTTCGGCTGTAAAATTGGCTGAAAAAGATAGCATGTACATTTAGCAAGTGACAAGTAAAAGTTAGCATGTCAACAGTTAGCATGTATCACGTATCCAATTCATACGACTATAGCGTACACATTTAAAATTAGCTAACTGATTAGCAAGCTAACAGTTAGCATTTGTCAAGTACCAAGTTGTGACTCTGAGGTGTTAGGATGTAAAATTGGCTGAAAAAGTTAGCATGTACATTTAGCAAGTGACAAGTAAAAGCTAGCATGTTAACAGTTAGCATGTATCACATATCCAATTCATACGACTATAGCGTACACATTTAAAATTAGCTAACTGATTAGCAAGCTAACAGTTAGCATTTGTCAAGTACCAAGTTGTGACTCTGAGGTGTTCGGATGTAAAATTGGCTGAAAAAGTTAGCATGTACATTTAGCAAGAGACTAGTAAAAGTTAGCATGTCAACAGTTAGCATGTATCACGTATCCAATTCATACGACTGTAGCGTACGCATTTAAAATTAGCTAACTGATTAGCAAGCTAACTTATTAGCAAGCTAACAGTTAGCATTTGTCAAGTAGCAAGTTGTGACTCTGAGGTGTTCGGCTGTAAAATTGGCTAAAAACGTTAGCATGTACATTTAGCAAGTGACTAGTAAAAGTTAGCATGTCAACAGTTAGCATGTATCACGTATCCAATTCATACGACTATAGCGTACGCATTTAAAATTAGCTAACTGATTAGCAAGCTAACAGTTAGCATTTGTCAAGTACCAAGTTGTGACTCTGAGGTGTTCGGCTGTAAAGTTGGCTGAAAAAGTTAGCAGGTAGATTTAGCAAGTGACTAGTAAAAGTTAGCATGTCAACAGTTAGCATGTATCACGTATCCAATTCATACGACTATAGCGTACGCATTTAAAATCAGCTAACTGATTAGCAAGCTAACTTATTAGCAAGCTAGCAGTTAGCATTTGTCAAGTAGCAAGTTGTGACTCTGAGGTGTTCGAATGTAAAATTGGCTGAAAAAGTTAGCATGTACATTTAGCAAGTGGCAAGTAAAAGTTAGCATGTTAACAGTTAGCATGTATCACGTATCCAATTCATACGACTATAGCGTACGCATTTAAAATTAGCTAACTGATTAGCAAGCTAACTTATTAGCAAGCTAACAGTTAGCATTTGTCAAGTACCAAGTTGTGACTCTGAGGTGTTCGGATGTAAAATTGGCTGAAAAGGTTAGCATGTATATTTAGCGAGTGACTAGTAAAAGTTAGCATGTTAACAGTTAGCATGTATCACGTATCCAATTCATACGACTATAGCGTACATGTTTAAAAGTAGCTAAATGGTTAGCAAGCTAACAGTTAGCATTTGTCAAGTACCAAGTTGTGACTCTGAGGTGTTCTGCTGTAAAATTGGCTGAAAAAGATAGCATGTACATTTAGCAAGTGACAAGTAAAAGTTAGCATGTCAACAGTTAGCATGTATCACGTATCCAATTCATACGACTATAGCGTACACATTTAAAATTAGCTAACTGATTAGCAAGCTAACAGTTAGCATTTGTCAAGTACCAAGTTGTGACTCTGAGGTGTTCGGCTGAAAAATTGGCTGAAAAAGTTAGCATGTACATTTAGCGAGTGACTAGTAAAAGTTAGCATGTTAACAGTTAGCATGTATCCAATTCATACGACTATAGCGTACATGTTTAAAAGTAGCTAAATGGTTAGCAAGCTAACAGTTAGCATTTGTCAAGTACCAAGTTGTGACTCTGAGGTGTTAGGATGTAAAATTGGCTGAAAAAGTTAGCATGTACATTTAGCAAGTGACAAGTAAAAGCTAGCATGTTAACAGTTAGCATGTATCACATATCCAATTCATACGACTATAGCGTACACATTTAAAATGAGCTAACTGATTAGCAAGCTAACTTATTAGCAAGCTAGCAGTTAGCATTTGTCAAGTAGCAAGTTGTGACTCTGAGGTGTTCGAATGTAAAATTGGCTGAAAAAGTTAGCATGTACATTTAGCAAGTGGCAAGTAAAAGTTAGCATGTTAACAGTTAGCATGTATCACGTATCCAATTCATACGACTATAGCGTACGCATTTAAAATTAGCTAACTGATTAGCAAGCTAACTTATTAGCAAGCTAACAGTTAGCATTTGTCAAGTACCAAGTTGTGACTCTGAGGTGTTCGGCTGTAAAATTGGCTGAAAAAGATAGCATGTACATTTAGCAAGTGACAAGTAAAAGTTAGCATGTCAACAGTTAGCATGTATCACGTATCCAATTCATACGACTATAGCGTACACATTTAAAATTAGCTAACTGATTAGCAAGCTAACAGTTAGCATTTGTCAAGTACCAAGTTGTGACTCTGAGGTGTTAGGATGTAAAATTGGCTGAAAAAGTTAGCATGTACATTTAGCAAGTGACAAGTAAAAGCTAGCATGTTAACAGTTAGCATGTATCACATATCCAATTCATACGACTATAGCGTACACATTTAAAATTAGCTAACTGATTAGCAAGCTAACAGTTAGCATTTGTCAAGTACCAAGTTGTGACTCTGAGGTGTTCGGATGTAAAATTGGCTGAAAAAGTTAGCATGTACATTTAGCAAGTGACAAGTAAAAGCTAGCATGTCAACAGTTAGCATGTATCACATATCCAATTCATACGACTATAGCGTACACATTTAAAATTAGCTAACTGATTAGCAAGCTAACAGTTAGCATTTGTCAAGTACCAAGCTGTGACTCTGAGGTGTTCAGATGTAAAATTGGCTGAAAAAGTTAGCATGTATATTTAGCGAGTGACTAGTAAAAGTTAGCATGTTAACAGTTAGCATGTATCCAATTCATACGACTACAGCGTACGCATTTAAAATTAGCTAACTGATTAGCAAGCTAACTGATTAGCAAGCTAACAGTTAGCATTTGTCAAGTACCAAGTTGTGACTCTGAGGTGTTCGGATGTAAAATTGGCTGAAAAATTAGCATGTACATTTAGCAAGTGACTAGTAAAAGTTAGCATGTCAACAGTTAGCATGTATCACGTATCCAATTCATACGACTATAGCGTACACATTTAAAATTAGCTAACTGATTTGCAAGCTAACAGTTAGCATTTGTCAAGTACCAAGTTGTGACTCTGAGGTGTTTGGCTGTAAAATTAGCTAAAAACGTTAGCATGTACATTTAGCAAGTGGCTAGTAAAAGTTAGCATGTTAACAGTTAGCATGTATCACGAATCCAATTCATACGACTATAGCGTACGCATTTAAAATGAGCTAACTGATTAGCAAGCTAACTGATTAGCAAGCTAACAGTTAGCATTTGTCAAGTACCAAGTTGTGACTTTGAGGTGTTCGGATGTAAAATTGGCTGAAAAAGTTAGCATGTACATTTAGCAAGTGACTAGTAAAAGTTAGCATGTTAACAGTAGCATGTATCACATATCCAATTCATATGACTATAAATTAGCTAAAAAAAAAAAAAAAAAAGTTAGCATGCTAACAATTAGCATCCGTCAAGTTCCAAAATGTGACTCTGAGATGTTTCAACTTATATTCAATTGAATAGACTGCAAAGACAAGATATTTAACGTTCAAACTGGAAAAGTTTGTTATTTTTTGCAAATATTAGCTCATTTGGAATTTGATGCCTGCAGCATGTTTCAAAAAAGCTGGCACAAGTGGCAAAAAAGACTGATAAAGTTGAGGAATGCTCATCAAACACTTATTTGGAACATCCCACAGGATGAACAGGCTAATTGGGAACAGGTGGGTGCCATGATTGGGTATAAAAGCAGCTTCCATGAAATGCTCAGTCATTCACAAAGAAGGACGGGGCGTCAACATATGCCTGAGCAAATTGTTGAACAGTTTAAGAACAACATTTCTCAACCAGCTATTGCAAGGAATTTAGGGATTTCACCATCTACGCTCCGTAATATCATCAAAAGGTTCAGAGAATCTGGAGAAATCACTGCAGGTAAGCGATGATATTACGGATCTTGGATCCTTGAGGCGGTACTGCATCAAAAGTGACATCAGTATGTAAAGGATATCACCACATGGGCTCAGAAACTGTTAAAAAAAACCCCACAAAATACAGTTTGTCGCTACATTTGTAAGTGCAAGTTAAAACTCTACTCTGCAAAGCCACAGCCATTTATCAACAACACCCAGAAATGCTACTGGCTTCACTGGGCCCGAGCTCATCTAAGATGGACTGATGCAAAGTGGAAACGGTGTCCTGTGGTCCGACGAGTCCACATTTCAAATGGTTTTTGGAAACTGTGGACGTCCAATGAGGAAAAGAACCATCCGGATTGTTCTAGGCGCATAGTGTAAAAGCCAGCATGTGTGATGGTATGGGGGTGTATTAGTGCCCAGGGCATGGGTAACTTACACATCTGTGAAGGCACCATTAATGCTGAAACACATGTTGCCATCCAAGAAACGTTGTCATGGACGCCCCTGCTTATTTCAACAAAACGATGCCAAGTCTGGACACCCCTGATCCGAGGTATAGTACACTTATTAAAGATTTTTTTAAAAACCTTCTTAATTATGAGTTAACAATGCGATTAATCACCATTAATCATCCATTTGTCAACAAATGCCTGAGCAAATAGTTTAAGAACAACATTTCTCAAGCAGCTATTGCAAGGAATTTAGGGATTTCACCATCTACGCTCCGTAATATCATCAAAAGGTTCGGAGAATCTGGAGAAATCACTGCAGGTAAGCGATGATATTACGGATCTTGGATCCCTGAGGCGGTACTGCATCAAAAGTGACATCAGTATGTAAAGGATATCACCACATGGGCTCAGAAACTGTTAAAAAAAAACCCCACAAACTACAGTTTGTCGCTACATTTGTAAGTGCAAGTTAAAACTCTACTATGCAAAGCCACGGCCATTTATCAACAACACCCAGAAATGCTACTGGCTTCACTGGGCCCGAGCTCATCTAAGATGGACTGATGCAAAGTGGAAACGGTGTCCTGTGGTCCGACGAGTCCACATTTCAAATGGTTTTTGGAAACTGTGGACGTCCAATGAGGAAAAGAACCATCCGGATTGTTCTAGGCGCATAGTGTAAAAGCCAGCATGTGTGATGGTATGGGGGTGTATTAGTGCCCAGGGCATGGGTAACTTACACATCTGTGAAGGCACCATTAATGCTGAAACACATGTTGCCATCCAAGGAACGTTGTCATGGACGCCCCTGCTTATTTCAGCAAAACGATGCCAAGTCTGGACACCCCTGATCCGAGGTATAGTACACTTATTAAAGATTTTTTTAAAAACCTTCATAATTATGAGTTAACAATGCGATTAATCACCATTAATCATCCATTTGTCAACAAATGCCTGAGCAAATAGTTTAAGAACAACATTTCTCAACCAAGCTATTGCAAGGAATTTAGGGATTTCACCATCTACGCTCCGTAACATCATCAAAAGGTTCAGAGAATCTGGAGAAATCACTGCAGGTAAGCGATGATATTACGGATCTTGGATCCCTGAGGCGGTACTGCATCAAAAGTGACATCAGTATGTAAAGGATATCACCACATGGGCTCAGAAACTGTTAAAAAAAAAACCCACAAACTACAGTTTGTCGCTACATTTGTAAGTGCAAGTTAAAACTCTACTATGCAAAGCCACGGCCATTTATCAACAACACCCAGAAATGCTACTGGCTTCACTGGGCCCGAGCTCATCTAAAGTTAAAAGTTAAAGTACCAATGATTGTCACACACACACTAGGTGTGGCGAGATTATTCTCTGCATTTGACCCATCACCCTTGATCACCCCCTGGGAGGTGAGGGGAGCAGTGGGCAGCAGCGGTGGCCGCGCCCGGGAATCATTTTGGTGATTTAACCCCCAATTCCAACCCTTGATGCTGAGTGCCAAGCAGGGAGGTAATGGCTCCCATTTTTATAGTCTTTGGTATGACTCGGCCGGGGTTTGAACTCACAACCTACCGATCTCAGGGCGGACACTCTAACCACTAGGCCACTGAGTAGGTCATCTAAGATGGGCTGATGCAAAGTGGAAACGGTGTCCTGTGGTCCGACGAGTCCACATTTCAAATGGTTTTTGGAAACTGTGGACGTCCAAGGAGGAAAAGAACCATCCGGATTGTGCTAGGCGCGTAGTTGAAAAGCCAGCATGTGTGATGGTATGGGGGTGTATTAGTGCCCAGGGCATGGGTAACTTACACATCTGTGAAGGCACCATTAATTCCCATCCAAGGAACGTTGTCATGGACGCCCCTGCTTATTTCAACAAAACGATGCCAAGTCTGGACACCCCTGATCCGAGGTATAGTACACTTCTTAATTAAGAGTTAACAATGCGATTAATCACCATTAATCATCCAAGCAACGTCATCATGGACGCCCCTGCTTATTTCAGCAAGACGATGCTGAAATGCTTGTCGAAAGGAAAGGCCATGTAACACAGTGGTAAAAATGCCCCAGTGTGAACATGAAATATCTTGTCTTTGCAGTCTATTCAGTTGAATATAAGTTGAAAAGGACTTACAAGTCATTGTATTCTCTTTTTATTTATCATTTATTTTGTAGTTGTGTCATCGGATTTGCGGCCTCATGTTTTGGACACTCGGGTGAAGAGAGGGGCGGAGCTTTCTACCGATCACCACCTGGTGGTGAGTTGGCTGCGATGGTGGGGGAGGATGCCGGACAGACCTGGCAGGCCCAAACGCATTGTGAGGGTTTGCTGGGAACGTCTGGCAGAGTCTCCTGTCAGAGAGACTTTCAATTCCCACCTCCGGAAGAACTTTGAACATGTCACGAGGGAGGTGCTGGACATTGAGTCCGAGTGGACCATGTTCCGCGCCTCTATTGTCGAGGCGGCTGATTGGAGCTGTGGCCGCAAGGTAGTTGGTGCCTGTCGTGGCGGTAATCCTAGAACCCGTTGGTGGACACCGGCGGTGAGGGATGCCGTCAAGCTGAAGAAGGAGTCCTATCGGGTTCTTTTGGCTCATAGGACTCCTGAGGCAGCAGACAGGTACCGACAGGCCAAGCGGTGTGCGGCTTCAGCGGTCGCGGAGGCAAAAACTCGGACATGGGAGGAGTTCGGTGAGGCCATGGAAAACGACTTCCGGACGGCTTCGAAGCAATTCTGGACCACCATCCGCCGCCTCAGGAAGGGGAAGCAGTGCAGTGTCAACACCGTGTATGGTGAGGATGGTGTTCTGCTGACCTCGACTGCGGAAGTTGTGGATCGGTGGAGAGAATACTTCGAAGACCTCCTCAATCCCACCAACACGTCTTCCTATGAGGAAGCAGTGCCTGGGGAATCTGTGGTGGGCTCTCCTATTTCTGGGGCTGAGGTTGCTGAGGTAGTTAAAAAGCTCCTCTGTGGCAAGGCCCCGGGGGTGGATGAGATCCGCCCGGAGTTCCTTAAGGCTCTGGATGCTGTGGGGCTGTCTTGGTTGACAAGACTCTGCAGCATCGCGTGGACATCGGGGGCGGTACCACTGGATTGGCAGACCGGGGTGGTGGTTCCTCTCTTTAAGAAGGGGAACCGGAGGGTGTGTTCTAACTATCGTGGGATCACACTCCTCAGCCTTCCCGGTAAGGTCTATTCAGGTGTACTGGAGAGGAGGCTACGCCGGATAGTCGAACCTCGGATTCAGGAGGAACAGTGTGGTTTTCGTCCTGGTCGTGGAACTGTGGACCAGCTCTATACTCTGGGCAGGGTCCTTGAGGGTGCATGGGAGTTTGCCCAACCAGTCTACATGTGTTTTGTGGACTTGGAGAAGGCATTCGACCGTGTCCCTCGGGAAGTCCTGTGGGGAGTGCTCAGAGAGTATGGGGTATCGGACTGTCTGATTGTGGCGGTCCGCTCCCTGTATGATCAGTGTCAGAGCTTGGTTCGCATTGCCGGCAGTAAGTCGGACACGTTTCCGGTGAGGGTTGGACTCCGCCAAGGCTGCCCTTTGTCACCCATTCTGTTCATAACTTTTATGGACAGAATTGCTAGGCGCAGTCAAGGCGTTGAGGGTATCTGGTTTGGTGGCTGCAGGATTAGGTCTCTGCTTTTTGCAGATGATGTGGTCCTGATGGCTTCATCTGGCCAGGATCTTCAGCTCTCGCTGGATCGGTTCGCAGCCGAGTGTGAAGCGACTGGGATGAGAATCAGCACCTCCAAGTCCGAGTCCATGGTTCTCGCCCGGAAAAGGGTGGAGTGCCATCTCCGGGTTGGGGAGGAGATCTTGCCCCAAGTGGAGGAGTTCAAGTACCTCGGAGTCTTGTTCACGAGTGAGGGAAGAGTGGATCGTGAGATCGACAGGCGGATCGGTGCGGCGTCTTCAGTAATGCGGACGCTGTATCGATCCGTTGTGGTGAAGAAGGAGCTGAGCCGGAAGGCAAAGCTCTCAATTTACCGGTCGATCTACGTTCCCATCCTCACCTATGGTCATGAGCTTTGGGTTATGACTGAAAGGACAAGATCACGGGTACAAGCGGCCCAAATGAGTTTCCTCCGCCGGGTGGCGGGGCTCTCCCTTAGAGATAGGGTGAGAAGCTCTGTCATCCGGGGGGAGCTCAAAGTAAAGCCGCTGCTCCTCCACATGGAGAGGAGCCAGATGAGGTGGTTCGGGCATCTGGTCAGGATGCCACCCGAACGCCTTCCTAGGGAGGTGTTTAGGGCACGTCTGACCGGTAGGAGGCCGCGGGGAAGACCCAGGACACGTTGGGAAGACTATGTCTCTCGGCTGGCCTGGGAACGCCTCGGGGTCCCACAGGAAGAGCTGGACGAAGTGGCTGGGGAGAGGGAAGTCTGGGCTTCCCTGCTTAGGCTGCTGCCCCCGCGACCCGACCTCGGATAAGCGGAAGAAGATGGATGGATGGATGGATTTATTTACACAACGTGACAACTTCACCGCTTTTGGGTTTTGGATCTTTAAATGTATGCGCCCCAAAAAGTTTGGACACTGCACGACGTATTGATGCTCACCTGCCAGGACGCCGCACACAAACACAGACGGCAGCATGATGACTTTGAGGGACACAACAATGGTTTATCACAACAAATGTCAAATCCAGTGCTTTTTTTTAAAATGTATTATTTATTTATTTTCAATCAGAGGACTTACCTGAGGTCAGAGCGGGACGATGATGCTGCAAGTCTCAGTGATGCAGAGCAAAAACACTTCCGAGGACGAGGGGGGGGTGCAGGTGGGGAGAGGGGAGGGATGTCAAATAAAGGACGCAGCTGGTTGTGTTCATCAATAATATGGCGTTGTTGACTTCGTCTCTTTCATTTTAACGAATGTAATAGATAGATCTCAAGAAAAAAACAAATGGATTGGAGTAGTTTTCACAAGTCACGTGTGACCGGCTGGTCCTGATGCTGCGTCATCCTGCAGGGTGCACGTGACAATCAGCCGCTTACTTTCGTTTTCTTTTCCGAATGACGACATTGGAGTGATTAATTAATGCAGTTATTGTTATTGTTTAGTCACACGGTCAAATGTAGTCAAAATAGGAACTTAAACATCTTTAAAAGTGTCGGCGACTGTTGTGTGTCCCCCCCCTATATAAGTCCGCGTGAAACCGGATGTGGCTGCATAAAGTCGATCATGGCTTTGACAATTAATCATACTGAAGATTACGTTACTAAACCAGACGTTATTATTTTGCTGGGTAAACATTGTACATCGTGACAATTCAACGAATATTGGGTTAGTGATATATAAATACGTCTGAAGGAGGGACAACAAACACGGAAATGGGACATGAAAATGGCGGCGCGTCAAGGACGACAAGGAACTATTTGAAGAAGGTAAAAGTTTTACAGTCATTTGTTTTTCCACTTTAATGGGAACGTTTTATTTGATAAGTTATATTTTTATGCGGTATAACAAAGAAGAGAAATCATATAGGAACTAAATTTCCGGAAGTTGTTGTTGTTTTACCGGAAATGTTTGTACAAGTACTTTTTGACAAGACGGACTATTTTTTTATGAGGCAAACGTTCAAAATGACCACTTTGTTTCATACAAATGTATATTTTGAATATAACATTTGTGGTGTTATCTGTTATGCCTTTATTTTGATATAGCATACAGGATGTCGGGGACCGGATGTTACGTAATTACGCTTGATGTTGTGACACAGGAAATCCTATGATAGACTGAGGCTAGTCGGAATAAAAGATTTGCTTGCATAAACCGTCTGATCATTAAAACCCATACCTCGACAACATTTTTCTTAAACAAAACTGTTTAGGTTGTGTGACAAAAAAAACGCAACCGTAAATCCGGACTAATCTTTGGGATCCTTCGCTCCTATTGGCTGTCTCCTATTGACTGTCTCCTATTGGCTGTCTCCTCAGATAGGTGTACGCCCACTCCGAGGCGCCAAATTCATACTATGGAATTGTGCTACAATAATGCATCCATTAAATTCAGTCGACAATTAATCCCACCGAGGATTACGTTACCAAACCAGACATTATTATTTCGCTGGGTAAACATTGTACATCGTGACGACTCAAACAATATTGGGTTAGTGATATATAAATACGTCTGAAGGAGGGACAACAAACACGGAAGTAGGATATGAAAATGGCGGCGCGTCAACTTGGACGGCAAGGAACCATTTGAAGAAGGTAAACGTTTTATAGTCTTTTTTTTTTCAATATAATGTGAACATTTTATATTGTATATGTTTATACACTATAACAAAGAAGACAAATCATATAGGAACTACATTTCCGGAAGTTGTTGTTGTTTTACCGGAAATGTTTGCACAAGTACTTTTTGACAAGACGGACTATTTTTTATGAGGTAAACGTTCAAAATCGCCACTTTGTTTCATACAAATGTGTATTTTAAATTCAACGCTTTTTCTTAAAGAAAACTGTGTAGGTTGTGTGACAAAAAAATGCAAACGCAACCGTAAATCCGGACGAATCTTTGGGATCCTTCGCTCCTATTGGCTGACTCCTATTGGCTGTCTCCTATTGGCTGTCTCCTCAGATAGGTGTACGCCCACTCCGAGGCGCCAAGTTCATACTATGGAATTTTGCTACAATAATGCATCCATTAAATTCAGTCGACAATTAATCCCACCGAGGATTACGTTACCAAACCAGACATTATTATTTTGCTGGGTAAACATTGTACATCGTGACGACTCAAACAATATTGGGTTAGTGATATATAAATACGTCTGAAGGAGGGACAACAAACACGGAAGTAGGATATGAAAATCGCGGCGCGTCAACTTGGACGGCAAGGAACCATTTGAAGAAGGTAAACGTTTTATAGTCATTTTTTTCCCAATATAATGTGAACATTTTATTTTATATTGTATATGTTTACACTATAACAAAGAAGACAAATCATATAGGAACTTTCATTTCCGGAAGTTCTTGTTGTTTTACCGGAAATGTTTGCACAAGTACTTTTTGACAAGACGGACTATTTTTTATGAGGTAAACGTTCAAAATCGCCACTTTGTTTCATACAAATGTGTATTTTCAATTATACGATTTTATTAAACAAAACCGTTTAGTTTGTGTGACAAAAAATGCAAACGCAACCGTAAATCCGGACGAATCTTTGGGATCCTTCGCTCCTATTGGCTGTCTCCTATTGGCTGTCTCCTATTGGCTGTCTCCTATTGGCTGTCTCCTATCTGCTGTCTCCTATTGGCTGTCTCCTCAGATAAGTGTACGCCCACTCCGAGGCGCCAAGTTCATAGTATGGAATTGTGCTACAATAATGCATCCATTAAATTCAGTCGACAATTAATCCCACCGAGGATTACGTTACAAAACCAGACATTATTATTTTGCTGGGTAAACATTGTACATCGTGACGAGTCAAACAATATTGGGTTAGTGATATATACAGGTAAAAGCCAGTAAATTAGAATATTTTGAAAAACTTGATTTATTTCAGTAATTGCATTCAAAAGGTGTAACTTGTACATTATATTTATTCATTGCACACAGGCGGATGCATTCAAATGTTTATTTCATTTAATTTTGATGATTTGAAGTGGCAACAAATGAAAATCCAAAATTCCGTGTGTCACAAAATTAGAATATTACTTAAGGCTAATACAAAAAAGGGATTTTTAGAAATGTTGGCCAACTGAAAAGTATGAAAAAGAAAAATATGAGCATGTACAATACTCAATACTTGGTTGGAGCTCCTTTTGCCTCAATTACTGCGTTAATGCGGCGTGGCATGGAGTCAATGAGTTTCTGGCACTGCTCAGGTGTTATGAGAGCCCAGGTTGCTCTGATAGTGGCCTTCAACTCTTCTGCGTTTTTGGGTCTGGCATTCTGCATCTTCCTTTTCACAATACCCCACAGATTTTCTATGGGGCTAAGGTCAGGGGAGTTGGCGGGCCAATTTAGAACAGAAATACCATGGTCCGTAAACCAGGCACGGGTAGATTTTGCGCTGTGTGCAGGCGCCAAGTCCTGTTGGAACTTGAAATCTCCATCTCCATAGAGCAGGTCAGCAGCAGGAAGCATGAAGTGCTCTAAAACTTGCTGGTAGACGGCTGCGTTGACCCTGGATCTCAGGAAACAGAGTGGACTGACACCAGCAGATGACATGGCACCCCAAACCATCACTGATGGTGGAAACTTTACACTAGGCTTCAGGCAACGTGGATCCTGTGCCTCTCCTGTCTTCCTCCAGACTCTGGGACCTCGATTTCCAAAGGAAATGCAAAATTTGCTTGGTTGGGTGATGGTTTGGGGTGCCATGTCATCTGCTGGTGTCTGTCCACTCTGTTTCCTGAGATCCAGGGTCAACGCAGCCGTCTACCAGCAAGTTTTAGAGCACTTCATGCTTCCTGCTGCTGACCTGCTCTATGGAGATGGAGATTTCAAGTTCCAACAGGACTTGGCGCCTGCACACAGCGCAAAATCTGCCCGTGCCTGGTTTACGGACAATGGTATTTCTGTTCTAAATTGGCCCGCCAACTCCCCTGACCTTAGCCCCATAGAAAATCTGTGGGGTATTGTGAAAAGGAAGATGCAGAATGCCAGACCCAAAAACGCAGAAGAGTTGAAGGCCACTATCAGAGCAACCTGGGCTCTCATAACACCTGAGCAGTGCCAGAAACTCATCGACTCCATGCCACGCCGCATTAACGCAGTAATTGAGGCAAAAGGAGCTCCAACCAAGTATTGAGTATTGTACATGCTCATATTTTTCATTTTCATACTTTTCAGTTGGCCAACATTTCTAAAAATCCCTTTTTTGTATTAGCCTTAAGTACGGTAATATTCTAATTTGTGACACACGGAATTTTGGATTTTCATTTGTTGCCACTTCAAATCATCAAAATTAAATGAAATAAACATTTGAATGCATCAGTCTGTGTGCAATGAATAAATATAATGTACAAGTTACACCTTTTGAATGCAATTACTGAAATAAATCAAGTTTTTCAAAATATTCTAATTTACTGGCTTTTACCTGTATATACGTCCGAAGGAGGGACAACAAACACGGAAGTGGGACATGAAAATGGCGGCGCGTCAAGGACGACAAGGAACTTTTTGAAGAAGGTAAAAGTAGGGATGATGTTTGATAAGAAATGATCGAGTTCGAGCCCATTATCGAATCCTCTTATCGAACCGATTCCTTATCGATTCCCTTATCGAATCCAGATAGGTGTTTGTATATGGAAAAAAACACAATATTTGGTTGAACAAAAGCTCACTTTTATTTTATAAGAATAAAATAAAATAAATAAATAAATATTGACTGTTACCCCCTGAAAAAATTAAATAAATAAATATTGACTGTTGTTACCCAAAGTATATTAAGTGGGATTTTTCGGAAAAACAAATATATACAGTAACACAAAAACAACCTGTCTCTGTGATCACTATAGGTGTATAAATACTAATATAGTGTTAAATAAAATCAGTCCCTTGGGCACAAAACTGGAAATAATACAGCTCTCCAAAAAGTGCACTTCTGCTGCTATTGGAACATACTAACTACACACACTAAGAACACCACAGTCATCAATCAACAATTCTTCTTCCAAAAAATTATTTCGATGGTGGAAATACACGACTGGCAGCCATTTTAAGTCCTCAAAACATCAATTGACACAGTGCACAAACATCGTTTTTCAATAAACATCTTAGTATCAAATTTGACCACTTTCCACCTTAATATTGAGTTATATAAACAAGTTAAAACATATTTATCTTTTCCAAGGCTTGTAAGAGCTAACACAACTTGTCTACTTCTCAATTGTCTCATGAACTGAACTGACGTCGCCGACCCGGAAGTGCCCAAACTAATGACGCGTAGTATTTTCATATCGCCACAAGGTGTCAGTAAGAGTCTACAATTAAATGGGCATAACACTCGAATCCCTTTTTGAGAACCGGTTGGTTCTTTATTCAAATCCCTGGGAACGAATCCCGTCCCACAGGAAATGCCCTGTGGGACGGGATTCGTTCCCAGGGATTCGAATAAAGAACCAACTCTTTTTCTTTACTATAGTGGCCTCGATAACGGGAACCGGTTCTCAAAAAGGGATTCGAGTCCATGGAATCGGTTCTTTTCTTATCGAACAACCGGGAGAACCGGTTTCGAACATCATCCCTAGGTCAAAGTTTTACAGTAATTTTTTTCCACTGTAGTGGGAAGATTTTATTTTCATATGTTATATGTTTATGTGGTATAACAAAGAAGACAAATCATATAGGAACTAAAATTCCGGAAGTTGTTGTTTTACCGGAAATGTTTGTACAAGTACTTTTTGACAAGACCACTATTTTTTATGAGGCAAACGTTCAAAATGACCACTTTGTTTCATACAAATGTATATTTTAAATACAACAAAACTGTTTAGGTTGTGTGACAAAAAAACGCAAACGCAACCGTAAATCCGGACTAATCTTTGGGATCCTTCGCTCCTATTGGCTGTCTCCTATTGGCTGTCTCCTATTGGCTGTCTCCTCAGATAGGTTTACGCCCACTCCGAGGCGCCATATTTGAAAAGAAGCACATAGAGAAACATAAACATAAATATAAAACCTTTATTGCATTGCTGTTTGGTTGCTGGAGTACCAAAATCATATTTATACACAATCGTTATTTGTACAAGTGACTAATCAGTCACTTGAGTCTTCCACAAAAAAAGTCGGTGACGACTTAAATTAGGACGGTATATTTACTGGGTGGTTAAAGTGACATTATTTACAGTCGCACAGCAGATACTTGATAGGCCTGGCGTTTACTTGTCTTGCATTTTCTCCAAGATGGGCACGATCATGTCAAACTTGGGTCTCTTGGCGGCGTCCTCGTTCATGCAAAGCCTCATCAGTTTGCAGATGTGAGGAGAGATCCCCGGCGGGATGGTCGGCCGCAGGCCCTCCAGAGACACCTGAGACCAGGAAGGGAACGCGGGAGCTATTTTTAGGCATCGGTGTCAGCTGCTCCTCAAGTACAGCAAAGCATTCCTGTCATATTTGATGATCTTTGTATAGTGTTTTTGCACTAAGTGCTTAAAAACAGCAGAGTGCTCCTGTTATATGAATGACGGGTGGCGGATCTTTTTATAGTGTTTTTACAGTAAGTGCCCAAAAACAGCAGAGCATTTCTGTCGTATAGATGATCTTTGACAAGTGTTTTTGCTATGTGTTTAAAAACAGCAGAGCATTCCTGTCGTATAGATGATCTTTGACAAGTGTTTTTGCAGTAAGTGTTTAAAGACCGCAGAGCATTCCTGTCGTATAGATGATCTTTGACAAGTGTTTTTGCAGTAAGTGTTTAAAAACAGCAGAGCATTCCTGCCATTTGATGATCTTTGACTAGTTGTTTTTTCAGTTGAGTCCGAAATACAACAGAGCACTCTTGTCGTATAGATGATCTTTGACAAGTGTTTTTGCAATAAGTGTTTAAAAACAGCAGAGCATTCTTGTCGTATAGATGATCTTTGACAAGTGTTTTTGCTATGTGTTTAAAAACAGCAGAGCATTCCTGTCGTATAGATGATCTTTGACAAGTGTTTTTGCAGTAAGTGTTTAAAGACCGCAGAGCATTCCTGTCGTATAGATTATCTTTGACAAGTGTTTTTGCAGTAAGTGTTTAAAAACAGCAGAGCATTCCTGCCATTTGATGATCTTTGACTAGTTGTTTTTTCAGTTGAGTCCGAAATACAACAGAGCACTCTTGTCGTATGGATGATCTTTGACAAGTGTTTTTGCAATAAGTGTTTAAAAACAGCAGAGCATTCTTGTCGTATAGATGATCTTTGACAAGTGTTTTTGCTATAAGTGTTTAAAAACAGCAGAGCATTCCTGTCGTATAGATGATCTTTGACAAGTGTTTTTGCTATAAGTGTTTAAAAACAGCAGAGCATTCCTGTCGCATAGATGATCTTTGACAAGTGTTTTTGCAGTAAGTGTTTAAAAACAGCAGAGCATTCCTGCCATATAGATGATCTTTGACTAGTTGTTTTTTCAGTTGAGTCCTAAATACAACAGCGCGCTCTTCTCGTACAGATGATCTTTGACAAGTGTTTTTGCTATAAGTGTTTAAAAACAGCAGAGCATTCCTGTCGTATAGATGATCTTTGACAAGTGTTTTTGCAATAAGTGTTTAAAAACAGCAGAGCATTCCTGCCATATAGATGATCTTTGACTAGTTGTTTTTTCAGTTGAGTCCTAAATACAACAGCGCGCTCTTCTCGTACAGATGATCTTTGACAAGTGTTTTTGCTATAAGTGTTTAAAAACAGCAGAGCATTCCTGTCGTATAGATGATCTTTGACAAGTGTTTTTGCAATAAGTGTTTAAAAACAGCAGAGCATTCTTGTCGTATAGATGATCTTTGACAAGTGTTTTTGCTATAAGTGTTTAAAAACAGCAGAGCATTCCTGCCGTATAGATGATCTTTGACTAGTTTTTTATTTCAGTTGAGTCCTAAATACAACAGAGTGCTCTTGTCGTATAGATGATCTTTGACAAGTGTTTTTGCTATAAGTGTTTAAAAACAGCAGAGCATTCCTGCCGTATAGATGATCTTTGACTAGTTTTTTATTTCAGTTGAGTCCTAAATACAACAGAGTGCTCTTGTCGTATAGATGATCTTTGACAAGTGTTTTTGCAATAAGTGTTTAAAAACAGCAGAGCATTCTTGTCGTATAGATGATCTTTGACAAGTGTTTTTGCTTTAAGTGTTTAAAAACAGCAGAGCATTCCTGTCGTATAGATGATCTTTGACAAGTGTTTTTGCTATAAGTGTTTAAAAACAGCAGAGCATTCCTGTCGCATAGATGATCTTTGACAAGTGTTTTTGCAGTAAGTGTTTAAAAACAGCAGAGCATTCCTGCCATATAGATGATCTTTGACTAGTTGTTTTTTCAGTTGAGTCCTAAATACAACAGCGCGCTCTTCTCGTACAGATGATCTTTGACAAGTGTTTTTGCTATAAGTGTTTAAAAACAGCAGAGCATTCCTGTCGTATAGATGATCTTTGACAAGTGTTTTTGCAGTAAGTGTTTAAAAACAGCAGAGTATTCATGTCGTATAGATGATCTTTGGACAAGTGTTTTTGCAGTAAGTGTTTAAAAACAGCAGAGCATTCCTGCCATATAGATGATCTTTGACTAGTTGTTTTTTCAGTTGAGTCCTAAATACAACAGCGCGCTCTTCTCGTACAGATGATCTTTGACAAGTGTTTTTGCTATAAGTGTTTAAAAACAGCAGAGCATTCCTGTCGTATAGATGATCTTTGACAAGTGTTTTTGCAGTAAGTGTTTAAAAACAGCAGAGTATTCATGTCGTATAGATGATCTTTGGACAAGTGTTTTTGCAGTAAGTGTTTAAAAACAGCAGAGCATTCCTGCCATATAGATGATCTTTGACTAGTTGTTTTTTCAGTTGAGTCCTAAATACAACAGCGCGCTCTTCTCGTACAGATGATCTTTGACAAGTGTTTTTGCTATAAGTGTTTAAAAACAGCAGAGCATTCCTGTCGTATAGATGATCTTTGACAAGTGTTTTTGCAATAAGTGTTTAAAAACAGCAGAGCATTCCTGCCATATAGATGATCTTTGACTAGTTGTTTTTTCAGTTGAGTCCTAAATACAACAGCGCGCTCTTCTCGTACAGATGATCTTTGACAAGTGTTTTTGCTATAAGTGTTTAAAAACAGCAGAGCATTCCTGTCGTATAGATGATCTTTGACAAGTGTTTTTGCAATAAGTGTTTAAAAACAGCAGAGCATTCTTGTCGTATAGATGATCTTTGACAAGTGTTTTTGCTATAAGTGTTTAAAAACAGCAGAGCATTCCTGCCGTATAGATGATCTTTGACTAGTTTTTTATTTCAGTTGAGTCCTAAATACAACAGAGTGCTCTTGTCGTATAGATGATCTTTGACAAGTGTTTTTGCTATAAGTGTTTAAAAACAGCAGAGCATTCCTGCCGTATAGATGATCTTTGACTAGTTTTTTATTTCAGTTGAGTCCTAAATACAACAGAGTGCTCTTGTCGTATAGATGATCTTTGACAAGTGTTTTTGCTATAAGTGTTTAAAAACAGCAGAGCATTCCTGTCGTATAGATGATCTTTGACAAGTGTTTTTGCTATAAGTGTTTAAAAACAGCAGAGCATTCCTGCCGTATAGATGATCTTTGACTAGTTGTTTTTTTCAGTTGAGTCCTGAATACAACAGCGCGCTCTTCTCGTACAGATGATCTTTGACAAGTGTTTTTGCTATAAGTGTTTAAAAACAGCAGAGCATTCCTGTCGTATAGATGATCTTTGACAAGTGTTTCTGCAGTAAGTGTTTAAAAACAGCAGAGCATTCCTGCCATTTCATGATCTTTGACTAGTTGTTTTTTCAGTTGAGTCCGAAATACAACAGAGCACTCTTGTCGTATAGATGATCTTTGACAAGTGTTTTTGCAATAAGTGTTTAAAAACAGCAGAGCATTCTTGTGGTATAGATGATCTTTGACAAGTGTTTTTGCTATAAGTGTTTAAAAACAGCAGAGCATTCCTGCCATATAGATGATCTTTGACTAGTTGTTTTTTCAGTTGAGTCCTAAATACAACAGAGCGCTCTTGTCGTATAGATGATCTTTGACAAGTGTTTTTGCTATAAGTGTTTAAAAACAGCAGAGCATTCCTGTCGTATAGATGATCTTTGTAGTGTTTTTGCAGTAATTGCTTAAAAACAGCAGTGTTTCTGTCATATAGGGGTATAGTGTTTTTACAGTAAGTGCCCAAAACAGCAGAGCATTTCTGTCATGGATGATCTTTGACGAGTGCCATAGCAGTAAGTGCTTAAAAACATAGTTTCTGTCATGTAGAGGATCTTTGTATAGTGTTTTTACAGTAAGTGCCCAAAAACAGCAGAGCATTTCTGTCATGGATGATCTTTGACGAGTGCCATAGCAGTAAGTGCTTAAAAACATAGTTTCTGTCATATAGAGGATCTTGGTATAGTGTTTTTGCAGTAATTGCTTAAGAACAGCAGTGTTTCTGTCATATAGAGGATCTTTGTATAGTGTTTTTACAGCAAGTGCCCAAAAACAGCAGATCATTTCTGTCATAGATGATCTTTGACGAGTGCTTTTGCAGTAAGTGCTTAAAAACATAGTTTCTGTCATTTAGAGGATCTTTGTATAGTGTTTTTGCAGTAATTGCTTAAAAACAGCAGTGTTTCTGTCATATAGAGGATCTTTGTCTAGTGTTTTTACAGCACGTTCCCAAAAACAGCAGAGCATTTCTGTCATGGATGATCTTTGACGAGTGCTTTTGCAGTAAGTGCTTAAAAACATAGTTTCTGTTATATAGAGGATCTTTGTATAGTGTTTTTGCAGTAATTGCTTAAAAACAGCAGTGTTTTTGTCATATAGAGGATCTTTGTATAGTGTTTTTACAGTAAGTGCCCAAAAACAGCAGAGCATTTCTGTCATAGATGATCTTTGACGAGTGCTTTTGCAGTAAGTGCTTAAAAACATAGTTTCTGTCATTTAGGGGATCTTTGTATAGTGTTTTTGCAGTAATTGCTTAAAAACAGCAGTGTTTCTGTCATATAGAGGATCTTTGTATAGGGTTTTTACAGTAAGTGCCCAAAAACAGCAGAGCGTTCCTGTCATAGATGATCTTTGACAAGTGCTTAAAAACATAGTTTCTGTCATATAGAGGATCTTTGTATAGTGTTTTTGCAGTAATTGCTTAAGAACAGCAGTGTTTCTGTCATATAGAGGATCTTTGTAATGTGTTTTTACAGTAAGTGACCAAAAACAGCAGAACATTTCTGTCATAAATGATCTTTGACGAGTGCTTTTGCAGTAAGTGCTTAAAAACATAGTTTCTGTCATTTAGAGGATCTTTGTATAGTGTTTTTGCAGTAATTGCTTAAAAGCAGCAGTGTTTCTGTCATATAGAGGATCTTTGTATAGTGTTTTTACAATAAGTGTCCAAAAACAGCAGAGCGTTCTTGTCATAGATGATCTTTGACAAGTGCTTAAAAACATAGTTTCTGTCATATAGAGGATTTTTGTATAGTGTTTTTGCAGTAATTGCTTAAGAACAGCAGTGTTTCTGTCATATAGAGGATCTTTGTATAGTGTTTTTACAGTAAGTGACCAAAAACAGCAGAACATTTCCGTCATAGATGATCTTTGACGAGTGCTTTTGCAGTAAGTGCTTAAAAACATAGTTTCTGTCATTTAGAGGATCTTTGTATAGTGTTTTTGCAGTAGTTGCTTAAAAACAGCAGTGTTTCTGTCATATAGAGGATCTTTGTATAGTGTTTTTACAGTAAGTGCCCAAAAACAGCAGAGCGTTCCTGTCATAGATGATCTTTGACAAGTGCTTAAAAACACAGTTTCTGTCATATAGAGGATCTTTGTATAGTGTTTTTGGAGTAATTGCTTAAAAACAGCAGTGTTTCTGTCATATAGAGGATCTTTGTATAGTGTTTTTGCAGTAAGTGCCCCAAAACAGCAGAGCATTTCTGTCATAGATGATCTTTGACGAGTGCTTTTGCAGTAAGTGCTTAAAAACATAGTTTCTGTCATATAGAGGATCTTTGTATAGTGTTTTTGCAGTAATTGCTTAAAAACAGCAGTGTTTCTGTCATTTAGAGGATCTTTGTATAGTGTTTTTACAATAAGTGTCCAAAAACAGCAGAGCGTTCCTGTCATAGATGATCTTTGACAAGTGCTTAAAAACATAGTTTCTGTCATATAGAGGATCTTTGTATAGTGTTTTTGCAGTAATTGCTTAAGAACAGCGGTGTTTCTGTCATATAGAGGATCTTTGTATAGTGTTTTTACAGTAAGTGCCCAAAAACAGCAGAGCTTTTCTGTCATAGATGATCTTTGACGAGTGCTTTTGCAGTAAGTGCTTAAAAACATAGTTTCTGTCATATAGAGGATCTTTGTATAGTGTTTTTACAGTAATTGCTTAAAAACAGCAGTGTTTTTGTCATATAGAGGATCTTTGTATAGTGTTTTTACAGTAAGTGCCCAAAAACAGCAGAGCGTTCTTGTCATAGATGATATTTGACAAGTGCTTAAAAACATAGTTTCTGTCATATAGAGGATCTTTGTATAGTGTTTTTGCAGTAATTGCTTAAAAACAGCAGTGTTTTTGTCATATAGAGGATCTTTGTGTAGTGTTTTTACAGTAAGTGCCCAAAAACAGCAGAGCATTTCTGTCATAGATTATCTTTGACGGGTGCTATAGCAGTAAGTGCTTGAAAACATAGTTTCTGTCATTTAGAGGATCTTTGTATAGTGTTTTTGCAGTAATTGCTTAAAAACAGCAGTGTTTCTGTTATATAGAGGATTTTTGTATAGTGTTTTTACAGTAAGTGCCCAAAAACAGCAGAGCGTTCTTGTCATAGATGATATTTGACAAGTGCTTAAAAACATAGTTTCTGTCATATAGAGGATCTTTGTATAGTGTTTTTGCAGTAATTGCTTAAAAACAGCAGTGTTTCTGTCATATAGATGATCTTTGTATAGTGTTTTTACAGTAAGTGTTTAAAAACAGCAGAGCATTCCTGCCAAATAGATGATCTTTGACTAGTTGTTTTTTCAGTTGAGTCCTAAATACAACAGCGCGCTCTTCTCGTACAGATGATCTTTGACAAGTGTTTTTGCTATAAGTGTTTAAAAATAGCAGAGCATTCCTGTCGTATAGATGATCTTTGACAAGTGTTTTTGCAATAAGTGTTTAAAAACAGCAGAGCACTCCTGTCGTATAGATGATCTTTGACAAGTGTTTTTGTAATAAGTGTTTAAAAACAGCAGAGCATTCCTGCCATATAGATGATCTTTGACTAGTTGTTTTTTCAGTTGAGTCCTAAATACAACAGCGCGCTCTTCTCGTACAGATGATCTTTGACAAGTGTTTTTGCTATAAGTGTTTAAAAACAGCAGAGCATTCCTGTTGTATAGATG
Organism: Nerophis lumbriciformis; assembly: GCF_033978685.3. Taxonomy (NCBI): domain Eukaryota; kingdom Metazoa; phylum Chordata; class Actinopteri; order Syngnathiformes; family Syngnathidae; genus Nerophis; species Nerophis lumbriciformis. The sequence continues at coordinate 54,377,229 of NC_084556.2, read as the reverse complement.
ATCTTTGACAAGTGTTTTTGTAATAAGTGTTTAAAAACAGCAGAGCATTCCTGCCATATAGATGATCTTTGACTAGTTGTTTTTTCAGTTGAGTTCTAAATACAACAGCGCGCTCTTCTCGTACAGATGATCTTTGACAAGTGTTTTTGCTATAAGTGTTTAAAAACAGCAGAGCATTCCTGTCGTATAGATGATCTTTGACAAGTGTTTTTGCAATAAGTGTTTAAAAACAGCAGAGCACTCCTGTCGTATAGATGATCTTTGACAAGTGTTTTTGTAATAAGTGTTTAAAAACAGCAGAGCATTCCTGCCATATAGATGATCTTTGACTAGTTGTTTTTTCAGTTGAGTCCTAAATACAACAGAGTGCTCTTGTCGTATAGATGATCTTTGACAAGTGTTTTTGCTATAAGTGTTTAAAAACAGCAGGGCATTCCTGCCATATAGATGATCTTTTACTAGTTGTTTTTTTCAGTTGAGTCCTAAATACAACAGAGCGCTCTTGTCGTATAGATGATCTTTGACAAGTGTTTTTGCAATAAGTGTTTAAAAACCGCAGAGCATTCCTGTCGTATAGATGATCTTTGACAAGTGTTTTTGCTATAAGTGTTTAAAAACAGCAGAGCATTCCTGTCGTATAGATGATCTTTGACAAGTGTTTTTGCAATAAGTGTTTAAAAACAGCAGAGCACTCCTGTCGTATAGATGATCTTTGACTAGTTGTTTTTTCAGTTGAGTCCTAAATACAACAGTGCGCTCTTCTCGTACAGATGATCTTTGACAAGTGTTTTTGCTATAAGTGTTTAAAAACAGCAGAGCATTCCTGTCGTAGAGATGATCTTTGACAAGTGTTTTTGTAATAAGTGTTTAAAAACAGCAGAGCACTCCTGTCGTATAGATGATCTTTGACTAGTTGTTTTTTCAGTTGAGTCCTAAATACAACAGCGCGCTCTTCTCGTACAGATGATCTTTGACAAGTGTTTTTGTTATAAGTGTTTAAAAATAGCAGAGCATTCCTGTCATAGATGATCTTTGACAAGTGTTTTTGCAGTAAGTGTTTAAAAACAGCAGAGCACTCCTGTCGTATAGATGATCTTTGACTAGTTGTTTTTTCAGTTGAGTCCTAAATACAACAGCGCGCTCTTCTCGTACAGATGATCTTTGACAAGTGTTTTTGCTATAAGTGTTTAAAAACAGCAGAGCATTCCTGCCATATAGATTATCTTTGACTAGTTGTTTTTTGAGTTGAGTCCTAAAAACAACAGAGCGCTCTTGTCGTACAGATGATCTTTGACAAGTGTTTTTGCTATAAGTGTTTAAAAACAGCAGAGCATTCCTGTCGTAAAGATGATCTTTGACTAGTTGTTTTTTCAGTTGAGTCCTACATACAACAGAGCGCTCTTGTCATATAGATGATCTTTGACAAGTGTGTTTGCAGCAAGTGTTTAAAAACAGCAGAGCATTCCTGTCATATAGATGATCTTTGACTAGTTGTTTTTTCAGTTGAGTCCTAAATACAACAGAGTGCGCTTGCCCTATAGAGGATCTTTGACAAGTGTTTAAAAACAGCAGAGGGCTCCTGTCATATAAAGGATCTTTTCATAAGCTTCTTTCTCTAAAGTTCTGACCTATAATTTGGCGAAGTAAGAGTTTGAAGGTATCTCAGAGCCTGGCAGTGAGGGTTTATAGAACATGGGAGTAAAAGTAAGGAGACTTCTTGCCTTCATGCCAATCTCCATGGGTGAAAGGTGGGCAAAGGGCACCTCTCTGGTCACAAGTTCCCACAGCAGCACCGCAAAGCTCCACATGTCTGCAGACCTCCTGTTGATGTCCTCAGGCTTCTTCTGCAGGGCTGAAACGTCACATCCATCCCGTTTATGATTATTGCCGATCTCCGTACCGTACGAGAAGAAGACCAACGCCACCTTCTGGGGCCACCCAGGCCGGAGCGTACATGCGACCGGGACACTGGAAGGAGAACTTTGCGTCCGCCATGTTTATCCTGGCCGTCATGTCCTCGTCGATCTGCCGGCGAGAACGCAAGGAGTCTGGCGGACGCGTCAGGCGTGACGACGGCACTCACCATCACGTGCTGGCTGTTGAGGTGCAGCCGCTGCACCATGGGCTCCAAGGTGTGCAGGAAGGTCATACCGCTGGCGATGTCCAAGGCGAACCTGACCGCTTGGTTCTGGTCCACCACCAGAGCTGAGGAGGACACACAAGTCAGCGTGCTCTCTTGTCATCACTTCAACACACAAGGAGACCACTCACTGGTGCCCTGGTGGAGGAGGCTGTGCAGGGAGCCGTACGGCATGCAGCGGGTGATGACGATGGGGTGCGGGGCCGGGGGCGACTGGCACGCTCCCAGGACGGGAAGGATGTTGGGGTGAGAGAAGATCCTGGAGGAGTTTAATTGTGTTGCATGGGACCACAAGATGGCAGCACGTCTGTCGGAGAGATCGCTTATTTTTTTTTACCGTAGTTTGGGATGCTCCTCGCCAAAGTCTCGGCTCTTCCTGGTGGTCCAGTCTCTCACACGCAGCACCTTGACCACCACCTCGTCGCCCTGCCAGCGACCCTGCCAGCACTGAGGAGACACACGGGCACGCCTTAAAGCAGGGGTGGCCAAACTTTACGCCCTGGTGGTCGCATTGGGCGCCAACAATTTGGTTGAGAGCCAAAAGCTGACTGTACCGTATATATATATGTATGTATCAATGTACATGTGTGTGTGTGTGTGTATGTATGTATGTATATATGTACATGTGTGTGTGTGTATGTATATATGTATGTATGTGTGTGTGTGTATATATGTATATATGTACATGTGTGTGTGTGTGTGTATGTATATATGTACATGTGTGTGTGTGTATGTATGTATATATGTACATGTGTGTGTGTGTGTGTGTGTGTGTGTGTGTGTGTGTGTGTATGTATGTATATATGTACATGTGTGTGTGTGTGTGAATATATGTACAGGTGTGTGTGTATGTATGTATGTATATATGTATGTACGTGTGTGTGTGTGTGTATGTATGTATGTATATATGTACATGTGTGTATGTATGTATATATGTACACATGTGTGTGTGTGTGTGTGTGTGTGTGTGTGTGTGTGTGTGTGTGTGTGTGTATGTATGTATATATGTACGTGTGTGTATATGTATGTACATGTGTGTGTGTATGTATGTATGTATATTTGTACATGTGTGTGTGTGTGTGTGTGTGTGTATGTATGTATGTATGTATATATGTACATGTGTGTGTGTGTATGTATGTATATATGTACATGTGTGTGTGTGTGTGTGTGTATGTATGTATATATGTACATGTGTCTGTGTGTGTGTGTGTGTGTGTGTATGTATGCATATATGTACATGTGTGTGTATGTATGTATATATGTACCTATGTATGTGTGTGTATGTATGTATGTATATATACATGTATGTATGTATGTATATATGTACATGTGTATGCATGTATGTATATATGTACGTGTGTGTGTGTATGTATGCATATATGTACGTGTGTGTGTGTATGTATATATGTACATGTGTGTGTGTGTGTATATATATGTACGTGTGTGTATGTATGTATGTATATATGTACATGTGTGTGTATGTATGTATATATGTACGTGTGTGTATGTATGTATATATGTACGTGTGTGTATGTATGTATGTATACATGTATATGTATGTATGTATACATGTACATGTATGTATACATGTACATGTATGTATGTATACATGTACATGTATGTATGTATACATGTACATGTATATGTATGTATGTATACATGTACATGTATATATATGTATGTATATATATGTATGTATACATGTACATGTATGTATGTATGTATACATGTACATGTGTATGTATGTATGTATACATGTACATGTATATATATGTATGTATACATGTACATGTATATATATGTATGTATACATGTACATGTATATGTATGTATGTATACATGTACATGTATATGTATGTATACATGTGTATGTATGTATGTATACATGTACATGTATGTATGTATACATGTACATGTATGTATGTATACATGTACATGTATGTATGTATACATGTATGTATGTGTACATGTATGTATGTGTACATGTATGTATGTATACATGTACATGTATGTATGTATACATGTACATGTATGTATGTATACATGTACATGTATGTATGTATACATGTGTATGTATGTATACATGTACATGTATGTATGTATACATGTACATGTGTATATATATGTATGTATACATGTACATGTATGTATGTATACATGTACATGTATATGTATGTATGTATATATGTACATGTGTATTTATGTATGTATGTATGCATATATGTACATGTGTATGTATGTATGTATGTATCTATATGTACATGTGTATACATGTATGTATGTATCTATATACTGTATGTACATGTGTATATATGTACATTTGTATACATGTATGTATGTATGTATGTATGTATACATGTACATGTGTGTGTATGTATGTATGTATGTATGTGTACATGTGTGTGTATGTATGTATGTATGTATGTATGTATAAATGTACATGTGAATACATGTATGTATGTATGTATATATGTACATGTGTATACATGCATGTATGTATGTATGTATGTGTATATATATATATATGTACATGTGTATACATGTATGTATGCATGTGTATACATGTATGCATATATGTGCGTGTGATATATATATATATATATATATATATATATATTTATTTATTTATTTATTTTTTAACTTCCGTGACAACCTCCTTACGGTTTTGTAATCAATTAGAAATATCAAGCAGCTAACATGCGCTAAACATGGATTGGAGATAGTGTTTAGAATTTCCCCCATCATGCTTCGTAATGGCTTTAAATGGCTGTAATTCTGATATTTTTATGGTGCATGAATGTTTTTTTTATGATATCCACAAATTGTGTTGTATTGTTTTATGTGATACCATATATGTACAGTATATATATATATATATATATATATATATATATATATATATATATATATATATATATATATATATATATATATATATATATATACATATTTTTCCCACCATGACTAGGGCAGGTTGTTTGCATTGGGCCAGAAAAGTAAACGCTGCAGTTTGTCTCATTGAAAGCACGAGAAGAGGTCACAGACCTGAATTACTCATGTCGTCCACATGATGGCGACAATGTAGCAGCACATGGATTAGAATTTAAACTCATGAAGTCATGCGGGCCAAATTGAAGATGCCACGGGCCGTAGTTTGGACACCCCTGCCTTAGAACGAGACGTAGGAGAATGCTAACCTCTGTTTGGACACCCCTGCCTTAGAACGAGACGTAGGAGAATGCTAACCTCTCCCGAGTGGTTTTCGTTGATCTTTGCCAGCAGAGAAAGTTGCTTGTAGTCGATGGCCGCCTGCTTGCTGAGGGTGCCGTTGCCTGCCAGTGGAAAATACCGAATAAATCAAATATTTCAAGAACATTTCCATGATTAAGGTTTCTTTTTTTTTCTCCCCCACTCACGAGGTCGCGTCCGCATGGTGCCCTTCCAGGAAGTCTCCTTGTAAGGAACTTTGGTCAGACTCTGGCCCATTTTCTCTGCCTTTTCTGAACAAAAACAACAGGATGTACTTTATGGGATCAAAGTTTGTCTAAGTCTAACCAACTCCTCCCAGGGTGTTTGGGCAAACTAGTGGCGGTTCCAATGACACATACTACACATACAGGCCAGGATTATTGCTACGCTATAAAATGTCTGCTTCGTATCACGCCAAACTTTGCTTTCATGGTTTTTTTGGCCATTTTTCGGTGAAAAAAAGGGGTCGTACTTTAACAAACTTACCTAGGGACTCTAGCCAAATGAGTTGCGCCTTTATTGCCCCCTTGTGGTGAAACACTATAACAGTAATAACTTCCTTACACATGCTCCAATCTTCCTGAAATTTCTGATGGTGGTCTGGGGTGTTGGGTGGGACGCAACTGCATGACTACTGCGGAGTCTTTTTTCACCCCCTTGTGGTGAAAAACTATAACGGTAATAACTTCTTTACAAATGCGCAGATCTTCCGGAAAATTTGGATGGTTGGGTGGGACGCAACTGCATGACTGCGGCGTCTTTTTTCGCCCCCTTGTGGTGAAACACTATAACAGTAATAACTTCCTTCCACATGCTTTGATCTTCCGGGAAATTTGGATGGTGGGTCAGAGTGTTGGGTGGGACGCAACTGCATGACTACTGCGGCGTCTTTTTTTCACCCCCTTGTGGTGAAAACTTATAACGGTAATAACTTCTTTACGCATGCGCCGATCTTCCGGAAAATTTGGATGGTTGGGTGGGATGCAACTGCATGACTACTGCGGCGTCTTTTTTTCACCCTCTTGTGGTGAAAAACTTATAACGGTAATAACTTCTTTACAAATGCGCAAATCTTCCGGAAAATTTGGATGGTTGGGTGGGACGCAACTGCATGACTGCGGTGTCTTTTCGCCCCCTTGTGGTGAAACACTATAACAGTAATAACTTCCTTACACATGCTTTTATCTTCCGGGAAATTTGGATGGTGGGTCGGCGTGTTGGGTGGGACGCAACTGCATGACTACTGCGGCGTCTTTTTTCGCCCCCTTGTGGTGGAAAAACTATAACAGTAATAACATTCTTACACATGCTTTGATCTTCCGGAAAATTTGGATGGTTGGGTGGGACGCAACTGCATGACTGCGGCGTCTTTTTTCGCCCCCTTGTGGTGAAAAACTATAACAGTAATAACTTCCTTCCACATGCTCCAATCTTCCTGAAATTTCTGATGGTGGGTCTGGGGTGTTGGGTGGGACGCAACTGCATGACTACTGCGGCGTCTTTTTTTCACCCCCTTGTGGTGAAAACTTATAACGGTAATAACTTCTTTACGCATGCGCCGATCTTCCGGAAAATTTGGATGGTTGGGTGGGACGCAACTGCATGACTACTGCGGCGTCTTATTTTCACCCTCTTGTGGTGAAAAACTTATAACGGTAATAACGTCTTTACAAATGCGCAAATCTTCCAGAAAATTTGGATGGTTGGGTGGGACGCAACTGCATGACTGCGGTGTCTTTTCGCCCCCTTGTGGTGAAACACTATAACAGTAATAACTTCCTTACACATGCTTTTATCTTCCGGGAAATTTAGATGGTGGGTCGGCGTGTTGGGTGGGACGCAACTGCATGAAGACTGCGGCGTCTTTTTTCGCCCCCTTGTGGTGAAAAACTATAACGGTAATAACTTCTTTACAAATGCGCAAATCTTCCGGAAAATTTGGATGGTTGGGTGGGACGCAACTGCATGACTGCGGCGTCTTTTTTTGCCCCCTTGTGGTGAAACACTATAACAGTAATAACTTCCTTACACATGCTCCGATCTACCGGAAAATTTGGATGGTCGGTCGGAGTGTTGGTTGGGACGCAACTGCTTGACTACTGCGGCGTCTTTTTTTTCCCCCTTGTGGTGAAAAACTATAACAGTAATAACATCCTTACACAAGCTCCGATCTTCCGGAATATTTGGATGATGGGTCAGGTGTTGGGTGGGACGCAACTGCACGACTACCTTTTTTCGCCCTCTTATGGTGAAACACTACAACAGTAATAACTTCCTTACACATGCGCCAATCTTCGGGAAAATTTGGATGGTTGGGTGAGACACAACTGCTTGACTACTGCGGCGTCTTTTTTCACCCCCTTGTGGTGAAAAACTATAACAGTAATAACATCCTTACACAAGCTCCGATCTTCCGGAATATTTGGATGGTGGATCGGGGTGTTGGGTGGAACGCAACTGCTTGACGACTGCGGCATCTTTTTTCACCCCCTTGTGGTGAAAAACTATAACGGTAATAACTTCTTTACGCATGCGCCGATCTTCCGGAAAATTTGGATGGTTGGGTGGGATGCAACTGCATGACTGCGGCGTCTTTTTTCGCCCCGCAACTGCATGACTGCGGCGTCTTTTTTCGCCCCCTTGTGGTGAAAAACTATAACAGTAATAACATCCTTACGCAAGCTCCGATCTTCCGGAATATTTGGATGATGGGTCAGGTGTTGGGTGGGACACAACTGCACGACTACCTTTTTTCGTCCCCTTGTGGTGAAACCCTATAACAGTAATAACTTCCTTCCACATGCTCCAATCTTCCTGAAATTTCTGATGGTGGGTCTGGGGTGTTGGGTGGGACGCAACTGCATGACTACTGCGGCGTCTTTTTTTCACCCCCTTGTGGTGAAAAACCATAACAGTAATAACTTCTTTACAAATGCGCAGATCTTCCGGAAAATTTGGATGGTTGGGTGGGACGCAACTGCATGACTACTGCGGCGTCTTTTTTTCACCCTCTTGTGGTGAAAAACTTATAACGGTAATAACGTCTTTACAAATGCGCAAATCTTCCGGAAAATTTGGATGGTTGGGTGGGACGCAACTGCATGACTGCGGTGTCTTTTCGCCCCCTTGTGGTGAAACACTATAACAGTAATAACTTCCTTACACATGCTCCAATCTTCCGGGAAATTTGGATGGTGGGTCGGCGTGTTGGGTGGGACGCAACTGCATGAAGACGGCGCACATTTTTTCGCCCCCTTGTGGTGAAAAACTATAACAGTAATAACTTCTTTACACATGCGCCGATCTTCCAGAAAATTTGGATGGTCGGTCGGCGTGTTGGGTGGAACGCAACTGCTTGACTACTGCGGGGTCTTTTTTCACCCTCTTGTGGTGGGAAAACTATAACAGTAATAACATCCTTACACATGCTCCGATCTTCCGGAAAATTTGGATGGTTGGGTGGGACGCAACTGCATGACTGCGGCGCATTTTTTCGCTCCCTTGTAGTGAAAAACTTTAATAGTAATAACTTCCTTACACATGCTCCAATCTTCCGGAATATTTGGATGATGGGTCAGGTGTTGGGTGGGACGCAACTGCACGAATACCTTTTTTCGCCCTCTTATGGTGAAACACTACAACAGTAATAACTTCCTTACACATGCGCCAATCTTCGGGAAAATTTGGATTGTTGGGTGGGACGCAACTGCATGACTGCGGCGTCTTTTTTCACCCCCTTGTGGTGAAAAACTATAACAGTAATAACATCCTTACACAAGCCCCGATCTTCCGGAATATTTGGATGGTGGATCGGGGTGTTGGGTGGAACGCAACTGCTTGACGACTGCGGCATCTTTTTTCACCCCCTTGTGGTGAAAAACTATAACGGTAATAACTTCCTTACGCATGCACCGATCTTCCGGAAAATTTGGATGGTTGGGTGGGACGCAACTGCATGACTGCGGCGCATTTTTTCGCTCCCTTGTAGTGAAAAACTTTAATAGTAATAACTTCCTTACACATGCTCCAATCTTCCGGAATATTTGGATGGTGGGTCGGCGTGTTGGGTGGAACGCAACTGCTTGACTACTGCGGGGTCTTTTTTCACCCCCTTGTGGTGGAAAAACTATAACAGTAATAACATTCTTACACATGCTTTGATCTTCCGGAAAATTTGGATGGTTGGGTGGGACGCAACTGCATGACTGCGGCGCATTTTTTCGCTCCCTTGTAGTGAAAAACTTTAACAGTAATAACTTCCTTACACATGCTATGATCTTCCGGAATATTTGGATGGTGGGTTGGGTGTTGGGTGGGACGCAACTGCTTGACGACTGCAGCGCCATCTGTCGCCCCCCTGTGGTGAAAAACTATAACAGTAATAACATCTTTACGCATGCTCCGATCTTCCGGAAAATTTGGATGGTGGATCGGGGTGTTGGGTGGGACGCAACTGCATGACTACTGTGGCATCTTTTTTCACCCCCTTGTGGTGAAAAACTATAACGGTAAAAACATCTTTACGCATGCTCCGATCTTCCGGAAAATTTGGATGGTGGGTCGGAGTGTTGGGTGGGACGCAACTGCTTGAATACTGCGGCGCCATTCTTCGCCCCCCTGTGGTGAAACACTATAACAGTAATAACTTTTTTACACATGCTCCGATCTTCCGGAAAATTTGGATGGTTGGGTGGAACGCAACTGCATGACTGCGGCGTCTTTTTTCGCCCCCTTGTGGAGGAAAAACTAACAATAATAACTTCCTTACACATGCTATGATCTTCCGGAATATTTGGATGGTGGGTTGGGTGTTGGGTGGAACGCAACTGCTTGACGACTGCAGCGCCATCTGGCCGATACAGATCGATAGACGACAGATCGATGGCCGATCCCTCCTTAATACCTTCCTCCGTGACTTCTCACCTTGAAGAAGTTGCCTCAAGTGGGGCTTGGCCTTGTCCAGAGGCGTCTGTCCGTACCTGTTGCACACACACACCTCAGCACCGCTGTCCAGCAGGTCCTAAACGAGCACAAAGATTCTTCAAGAATCAACACAAACAAGAATCCTCAGAACTCCAGCAGGGCTACTTTGTCATGCAATGAGCAGCGGCACGTCAAAAGAAAATTTAAAAAATATTTCTTTGTCAGTTTAAGGCAAATGTAACTTGAAGACCACAAAATGACATGATGAGGCGATACATTGATATTTATGTCAATCTGGATCGGATCTGGTGTAACAAATGAAAGTTAGATTTTATTGTGGTCATCAAACTATTTTTTGGGGTCAAAGTTACCCACCAATAAATGTTTTAGTAATGTACATGTATTTGTATAGAGGTTAATTTGTGTTCTTATTACCAAAGCTTTTTTTTGTAACTGAATTTATGTAACGGAATGTTTTTGCTTTTGAACTTTGTGAACTGATTTTTTTTTTTTTTTTTTTTTTTACATCAAATTATGCTGACAATTTCATTGAAAAACATTTTTAGCAAAATGTGTTTTTAAAAATTCAGTGTTTTAAAATTCACTGTATAAAAATTCTGTGTTACAAAAATTCAGTGTAGACAAATTTTGTGCATTAAAATTCAATGTATAAAAAAATCAGTGTTTAAAAATTCAGTTAAAATTTTGTGAACTGATTTTTTGTACATAAAATTTCATTGATTTTTTTGTGTTTATAAATTCAGTGTACAAAATTCAATTAAAACTATTAATTTTTTTAAATTCAGTGTTAGAAAAAGTCAGTGTAAAAAGATCAGTGTATAAAAATTCAGTTAAAACTATTCATTTTTAAAAATTCAGTGTATCAAAGCTCAGTTCAAAAATTCAGCGTTAAAAAATTCTGTGAAGAAAAATTCAGTGTAAAAAAATTCAGTGTTTAAAAATTCCCTGTAAGAAAAATTCACTGTTAGAAAAATGTTGTTTAAAAATTCTGTGTTTAAAAATTAAATTAAAACTATTCATTTCTAAAAATTCAGTGTATCAAAGCTCAGTTTAAAAATTCAGCGTTAAAAAATTCTGTGAAGAAAAATTCAGTGTAAAAAAATTCAGTGTTTAAAAATTCCCTGTAAGAAAAATTCACTGTTAGAAAAATGTTGTGTTTAAAAATTCTGTGTTTAAAAATTAAATTAAAACTATTCATTTCTAAAAATTCGGTGTATCAAAGCTCAGTGTTTAAAAATTCAGCGTTAAAAAATTCTGTGAAGAAAAATTCAGTGTAAAAAAATTCAGTGTTTAAAAATTCCCTGTAAGAAAAATTCACTGTTTGAAAAATGTTGTGTTTAAAAATTCAGTGTTTAAAATTTAAATTAAAACTATTCATTTCTAAAAATTCAGTGTATCAAAGCTCAGTGTTTAAAAATTCAGCGTTAAAAAATTCTGTGAAGAAAAATTCAGTGTAAAAAAATTCAGTGTTTAAAAATTCCCTGTAAGAAAAATTCACTGTTTGAAAAATGTTGTGTTTAAAAATTCAGTGTTTAAAATTTAAATTAAAACTATTCATTTCTAAAAATTCAGTGTATCAAAGCTCAGTGTTTAAAAATTCAGCGTTAAAAAATTCTGTGAAGAAAAATTCAGTGTAAAAAAATTCAGTGTTTAAAAATTCCCTGTAAGAAAAATTCACTGTTTGAAAAATGTTGTGTTTAAAAATTCAGTGTTTAAAATTTAAATTAAAACTATTCATTTCTAAAAATTCAGTGTATCAAAGCTCAGTGTTTAAAAATTCAGCGTTAAAAAATTCTGTGAAGAAAAATTCAGTGTAAAAAAATTCAGTGTTTAAAAATTCCCTGTAAGAAAAATTCACTGTTAGAAAAATGTTGTTTAAAAATTCAGTGTTTAAAAATTAAATTAAAACTATTCATTTCTAAAAATTCAGTGTATCAAAGCTCAGTGTTTAAAAATTCAGCGTTAAAAAATTCTGTGAAGAAAAATTCAGTGTAAAAAAATTCAGTGTTTAAAAATTCCCTGTAAGAAAAATTCACTGTTAGAAAAATGTTGTTTAAAAATTCAGTGTTTAAAATTTAAATTAAAACTATTCATTTCTAAAAATTCAGTGTATCAAAGCTCAGTGTTTAAAAACTCAGCGTTAAAAAATTCTGTGAAGAAAAATTCAGTGTAAAAAAATTCAGTGTAAAAAAATTCTGTGAAGAAAAATTCCCTGTAAGAAAAATTCACTGTTAGAAAAATGTTGTTTAAAAATTCAGTGTTTAAAATTTAAATTAAAACTATTCATTTCTAAAAATTCAGTGTATAAAAGCTCAGTGTTTAAAAATTCAGCGTTAAAAAATTCTGTGAAGAAAAATTCAGTGTAAAAAAATTCAGTGTAAAAAAATTCTGTGAAGAAAAATTTAGCGTATAAAAATTTTGTGTATGAAAAATTTAGTGTATAAAAATTCAGTGTATAAAAATGTAGTGTAAAACATTTAGTGCTTAATAATTCAGTGTATAAAAAGTAATTGTTAGAAAAATTTAGTGTATGAAAAATTGTGTATACACATTTAATGTATAGAAATTTAGTGTATAAAAATTTAGTGAATGAAAAATTTTGTGTATAAAAATGTAGTGTATGAAAAATGTAGTGTATACAAATTTAATGTATAATTCAGTGTATAAAAAGTCGTCATTAGAAAAATTCAGTGTAGAAAAAGTCATTGTTTTAAAATTATTTGTAAGAAAAATTCAGTGTATTTAAAAATTAATTGTAGAAAATTTCTGTGGAGAAAATTTTTGTTCAAACTAAAAAAATAACCATAATTTCAAAATACTTAATTTTTAAACACGTATTTTGCTAACATGTTTTTTTTTTTCAATGAAATTGTCAGCACGATTTGATGTTAAAAAATTAAGTTCACAAAATTTAAACAAAAAATTAAGTTACATAAACTCAATGTAAAAAAAAAAAAAAAGCTTTGGTAATAAAGACACCAAATATATTTATGTACAGTGTAGCCTTTCTATTTGGGCGGACCACCACAGTAGCAAATAAACGTGAGTAATAGAAACTGCTTTAAACATGTCTATTTTGAACCCTCCTTCCCCTCCAAATCCTAGTTTGAGGTTGTCTGTCCAGCAGAGGGCGCTGTCAGTGTGGCGTGTTGCTACCTCCGCCACCTCCTCTTGGCCCCAGAAGCAGGCGTAGTGCAGCGGCGTGTTCCCGTGTTCGTTGACGGTGTTTGGGTCCGCTTTGCACTGAATCAGCTGCACACAGTTGAGGCAAAGATGAGGTCGTCGCCATGGCGTCATAACGTGGGAGTAGGGGGGAGGGAAGGGGGGGCGTACCTTGGCCACGATGTCTCCGTGGCCGTGACTGGCGGCCAGATGCAGGGGTGTGTCGTCGCCGCGGTTCATCACGTTGATGCGGGCGCCCCTCATGATGAGCATGTCCACCACGCCGCCGCGCCCCTCCCTGCAGGCCCAGTGCAGCGGGCTGAAGCCGTGGTCGTCGCTGGAAGGACACTCCAAAATAAGCCTCCGCTTTTCAAAATGCGCCAGCTCGATAATACGATAAACAATACTTACAGAATCAACACTTTTTAGGACCCAACGACTGACACATTTATCTTAATGGCAAAGACTACTTCCTGACTACGACAACATTAGCAGGAAATGTTGCAATTTTCCATGTAGATGTCTTATAAAAAGCGCTCAAAAAAAGCCCCCACTTTTCAAAATGCGCTAGCTCGATGCTAATTAACATTGGATATGCCATATACATGCTAGCGATTAGCATTAGCGATTTTACATGGCGATTTAAACACCAAATGTGTTAATGAAAACGACAACTAAGATGCACGTTACAATCAAACAGCTGGTGTGTAATAAGTACAATACTTACAGTATTAACGCTTTTTAGGACTCAACGACTGGCACATTTATCTTAATGGCAAAGACTACTTCCTGACTACGACAACATTAGCAGTCAAACAGGCGTATTATGTTGCAATTTCCCATGTAGACAAAGCAAGCATGTCTTTCAAAAAGCGCTCACAAATAGGCCTCCACTTTTCAAAATGCGCTAGCTCGATGCTAATTAACATTGGATATGCCATAGACATGCTAGCGATTAGCATTAGCGATTTTACATGGCGATTTAAACACCAAATGTGTTCATGAAAACGACAACTAAGATGCATGTTACAAGCAAACAGCTGGTGTGTAATAAGTACAATACTTACAGTATTAACACTTTTTAGGACTCAACAACTGGTACATTTATCTTAATGGCAAAGACTACTTCCTGACTACGACAACATTAGCAGTCAAACAGGCGTATTATGTTGCAATTTTCCATGTAGACAAAGCAAAAATGTCTTACATAAAGCGCAAAAAAAAAAAAAACACTTTTCAAAATGCACTAGTTCGACGCTAATTAACATTGGATATGCCATACACATGCTAGCGATTAGCATTAGCGATTTTACATGGCGATTTAAACACCAAATGTGTTAATGAAAACGACAACTAAGATGCACGTTACAATCAAACAGCTGGTGTGTAATAAGTACAATACTTACAGTATTAACGCTTTTTAGGACTCAACGACTGGTACATTTATCTTAATGGCAAAGACTACTTCCTGACTACGACAACATTAGCAGGAAAACAGGCGTATTATGTTGCAATTTTCCATGTAGATGTCTTATAAAAAGCGCTCAAAAAAAGCCCCCACTTTTCAAAATGCGTTAGCTCGATGCTAATTAACATTGGATATGCCATATACATGCTAGCGATTAGCATTAGCGATTTAAACACCAAATGTGTTAATGAAAACGACAACTAGGATGCACGTTACAATCAAACAGCTGGTGTGTAATAAGTACAATACTTACAGTATTAACACTTTTTAGGACTCAACGACTGGTACATTTATCTTAATGGCAAAGACTACTTCCTGACTATGACAACATTAGCAGGAAAACAGGCGTATTATGTTGCAATTTTCCATGTAGATGTCTTATAAAAAGCGCTCAAAAACAGCCCCCACTTTTCAAAATGCGCTAGCTGGATGCTAATTAACATTGGATATGCCATACACATGCTAGCGATTAGCATTAGCGATTTTACATGGCGATTTAAACACCAAATGTGTTAATGAAAACGACAACTAAGATGCACGTTACAATCAAACAGCTGGTGTGTAATAAGTACAATACTTACAGTATTAACGCTTTTTAGGACTCAACGACTGGCACATTTATCTTAATGGCAAAGACTACTTCCTGACTACGACAACATTAGCAGTCAAACAGGCGTATTATGTTGCAATTTTCCATGTCAACAAAGCAAGCCTGTTTTCTAAAAAAAAGCCCCCACTTTTCAAAACGCGCTAGCTCGATGCCAATTCACATTGGATAAGCCATATACATGCTAGCGATTAGCATTAGCGATTTTACATGGCGATTTAAACACCAAATGAGTTCATGGAAACCACAACTAAGATGCACGTTACAATCAAAAAGCTGGTGTGTAATAAGTACAATACTTACAGTATTAACGCTTTTTAGGACTCCAACGACTGGCACATTTATCTTAATGGCAAAGACTACTTCCTGACTACGACAACATTAGCAGGAAAACAGGCGTATTATGTTGCAATTTTCCATGTCAACAAAGCAAGCATGTCTTACAAAAAGCACACAAAAATAGGCCTCTACATTTCAAAATGCGCTAGCTCGATGCTAATTCACATTGGATATGCCATAGACATGCTAGCGATTAGCATTAGCATGATGATTTTAACCCTTCCAAATTTGTAATATGAAAACTACAACTAAGATGCACGTTACAATCAAACACCTGGTGTGTAATAAGTACTATACTTACAGTATTAACGCTTTTTAGGACTCAACGACTGGCACATTTATCTTAATGGCAAAGACTACTTCCTGACTACGACAACATTAGCAGGAAAACAGGCGTATTATGTTGCAATTTTCCATGTAGATGTCTTATAAAAAGTGCTCAAAAAAAGCCCCCACTTTTCAAAATGCGCTAGCTCGATGCTAATTAACATTGGATATGCCATATACATGCTAGTGATTAGCATTAGCGATTTTACATGGCGATTTAAACACCAAAATGTGTTAATGAAAACGTCAACTAAGATGCACGTTACAATCAAACAGCTGGTGTGTAATAAGTATTATACTTACAGTATTAACACTTTTTAGGACTCAACAACTGGCACATTTATCTTAATGGCAAAGACTACTTCCTGACTACGACAACATTAGCAGTCAAACAGGCGTATTATGTTGCAATTTTCCATGTAGACAAAGCAAAAATGTCTTACATAAACCGCTAAAAAAAAAAAAAAAACTTTTCAAAATAGCTCGACGCTAATTAACATTGGATATGCCATACACATGCTAGCGATTAGCATTAGCGATTTTACATGGCGATTTAAACACCAAATGTGTTCATGAAAACCACAACTAAGATGCACGTTACAATCAAACAGCTGGTGTGTAATAAGTACTATACTTACAGTATTAACGCTTTTTAGGACTCAACAACTGGTACATTTATCTTAATGGCAAAGACTACTTCCTGACTACGACAACATGAGCAGGAAAACAGGCGTATTATGTTGCAATTTTCCATGTAGATGTCTTACAAAAAGTGCTCAAAAAAAGCCCCCACATTTCAAAATGCGCTAGCTCGATGCTAAATAACATTGGATATGCCATATACATGCTAGCGATTAGCATTAGCGATTTTACATGGCGATTTAAACACCAAATGTGTTCATGAAAACTACAACTGAGATGCACGTTACAATCAAACAGCTGGTGTGTAATAAGTACAATACTTACAGTATTAACACTTTTTAGGACTCAACGACTGGCACATTTATCTTAATGGCAAAGACTACTTCCTGACTACGACAACATTAGCAGTCAAACAGGCGTATTATGTTGCAATTTTCCATGTAGACAAAGCAAGCATGTCTTTCAAAAAGCGCTCAAAAATAGCCTTTTCAAAATGTGCTAGCTCGATGCTAGTTCACATTGGATATGCCATACACATGCTAGCGATTAGCATTAGCGATTTTACATGGCGATT
Organism: Nerophis lumbriciformis; assembly: GCF_033978685.3. Taxonomy (NCBI): domain Eukaryota; kingdom Metazoa; phylum Chordata; class Actinopteri; order Syngnathiformes; family Syngnathidae; genus Nerophis; species Nerophis lumbriciformis. The sequence continues at coordinate 54,359,777 of NC_084556.2, read as the reverse complement.
TAAACACCAAATGGGTTAATGAAAACGGCAATCAAACAGCCGGTGTGTAATAAGTACAATACTTAGTGTTAACACTTTTTAGAACAAACCCCAACCCATACCAGGTACCAAGAATTGGTACCGTCTCGGTTTGAATGTGAAAAGGTACCAATCCCTACAGGTAACAGTAGCGGTGCATGTCTTGACACATCTGTAGCCCTTCAGGAGTGGAGGAGTTCCATCACAGGGTGTTCCCACAAGCACGTACATGCACAACACTTCTTGTTGCAAAGGTGAGCAAGAAATACCAAAGTCCTTAAGTTGCACTTTGGTACTTGGCGAGCACTCCAGCAGCACTGAGAGCGGACACGCCCTCCTGGTAATGTTGCAAGTGTCGACGCCAACTAAGAAATCGACTCAAAAAAACGTAAGTAAAGCAAGGCTCCGCTTTTCCAACAGTGCCATAGCTTGATGCTAATATACATGGGATTCGCCATTGACATGCTACCGATTAGCATTAGCGATCGTACATGGCGATTTTTCAACAACGTGTTCGTGAAAACTACAACGAGGACGCATGTTACAATTAAACGGCTGTTATACTTGCAGCATTAACACTTTTTAGGGCGCAACCAAAAACAAAAGGCACCACAAACTGTACTTCATCTTTCACATTTTTTTAATTTTTTATTAGTGTGACTGTTTTTTATCCCGACTGACGTTCCTCAGCCTGACAGCAGGTCCTAATCTTTATTTGGAGCGAGCAGCACACTTCCTGGTGCGGCTTGTGGTCTGCAGCCTAGCACACGTCACCTTTAGCGCCTTCACGCTATAGCGAGCTGACCTCACGCCACAGCTGCCAGTGTGCGTGTGTGCGTGTGTGCGTGTGTGTGTGTGTGTGTGTGTGTCTTTCAGAACAGCATATTGCTCCTTTCATGTGTGAAAATCTTTGAATAGTTTGTCTGTAGGCAACAAAATGAGTACTTCTGCCATATAGAGCAGCGGTTCCCAACCACCGGGCCGTGGATCGATTGGTACCGGGCCACACAAGAAATAAAAATAAATAAATAAATAAAAATAATTATTAGTATTATTTTTTTAATTAACTCAACGTCCGTGGGACACATTTTTGACCGGTCCGCAGCTACAAAAAGGTTGGGGACCACTGCTCTATATGACAAAAGCACTTCGTTTTTTGGTACCTACAAAAAAACCCACTAGTCTTAAGCTTTTGTACCTACAAAACACTAGTCAAAGATCCTCTATATGACAGGAGCGCTCTGTTTTTGTTGCATGCAAAACTGCTTGCCAAAGATCCTTTATATGAGAGGAGCGCTCTGTTATTTGTACCTACAAAACACTAGTCAAAGATCCTCTATATGACAGGAGCGCTCTGTTTTTGTTGTATGCAAAACTGCTTGCCAAAGATCCTTTATATGAGAGGAGCGCTCTGTTATTTGTACCTACAAAACACTAGTCAAAGATCACCTATATGACAGAAGCACTCTGTTTTTGTTGCATACAAAACACTAGTCAAAGATCCTCTATATCAGGGGTCGGCAACCCAAAATGTTGAAAGAGCCATATTGGACCAAAAACGCAAAAACAAATCTGTCTGGAGCCGCAAAAAATGAAAAGCCATATTACATAAAGATAGTGTGTCATGAGATATAAATTGAATTAAGAGGACTTAAAGGAAACTAAATGACCTCAAATATAGCTACAAATGAGGCATAATGATGCAATATGTACATATAGCTAGCCTAAGTAGCATGTTAGCATCGATAGCTTGCAGTGACCAAATATGTCTGATTAGCACTCCACACAAGTCAATAACATCAACAAAACTCACCTTTCATGCACAACGTTAAAAGTTTGGTGGACAAAATGAGACAGAAAAAGAAGTGGCATAAAACACGTCCTAGAAAGTCGGAGAAAGTTATACACGTAAACAAACTACGGTGAGTTCAAGGACCGCCAAAATTAGTAGGACAAAACGGCGCTCGCCAAATACTGGAATCAGTGAAGCATGTTTAATATAAACAGTGTGCTTTATAACAATTAGGGAGGTTTGTGTCATGTTTGTCCTCCTACAGAAACCATATTGAAACAAAAAATATAAATTTTCCCCCCTCATCTTTTTCCATTTTTCATACATTTTTAAAAAAAGCTCCAGAGAGCCACTAGGGCGGCGCTAAAGAGCCGCATCTAGAGCCGCGGGTTGCCGACCCCTGCTCTATATGAAAGGGGCGCGCTGCTGTATTTTGTTACATACAAAACTGCTTGCCAAAGATCCTCTATATGACAAGAGTGCTCTGCTGTGTTTTGTTACCTACAAAACACTAGTCAAAGATTCTCTCTATGACAGGAGTGCTCTGCTGTTTTTTGGTACTTACAAAGCACTAGTCAAAGATCCTCATAAGACAGGAGCATGTTGCTGCTTTTGTCACCTACAAAAAACGCTAGTCAAAGATCCTTTATAAAACAAGAGGAATCCGTTTTTTGTCACCAACAAAAACGCTAGTCAAAGATCCTTTATATAACAAGAGGAATCCGTATTTTGTCACCTACAAAAACGCTAGTCCAAGATCCTCTATATAACAGGAGTAATCTGTTTTTGTCAACAACAAAAACGCTAGTCCAAGATCCTCTATATAACAGGAGTAATCTGTTTTTGTCACCAACAAAAACGCTGTAATATCCTTTATACAACAAGAGGAATTTGTTTCTTGTCACCAACAAAAACGCTAGCCAAAGATCCTTTACATAACAAGAGGAATCCGTTTTGTCACCTACAAAAACGCTAGTCCAAGATCCTCTATACAACAGGAGCAATCTGTTTTTTTGTCACCAACAAAAACGCTAGTCAAAGATCCTCTATATAACAGAAGCAATCTATTTTTTGTCACCAACAGAAACGCTAGTCCAAGATCCTATATACACAAGAGGAATCCGTTTATTGTCACCTACAAAAACGCTAGTCCAAGATCCTCTATGTAACAGGAGTAATCTGTTTTTTGTCACCAACAAAAACGCTATTCAAAGATCCTCTATATGACAGGAGCAATCTGTTTTTTGTCACCAACAAAAATGCTAATCCAAGATCCTCTATATAACATGAGCAATCTGTTTTTTGTCACCAACAAAAACGCTAGTCAAAGATCCTCTATATAACAGGAGCAATCTGTTTTTGTCACCAACAAAAACGCTAGTCAAAGATCCTTTATACAACAAGAGGAATCCATTTTTTGTCACCAACAAGAACGCTAGTCAAAGATCCTTTATACAACAAGAGGAATCCGTTTTTTGTTACCTACAAAAACGCGTGTCCAAGATCCTCTATATAACAGGAGCAATCTGTTTTTTTGTCACCAACAAAAAACGCGAGTCAAAGATCCTCTACGTAACAGGAGCAATCAATTTTTTGTCAACAACAAAAATGCTAGTCCAAGATCCTTTATATAACACGAGGAATCCGTTTTTTTACACCAACAAAAACGCTAGTCCAAGATCCTCTATATAACAGGAGCACTGTGCTGCTGTTAAATGTGTCAGAGGTGTCTGCTGACCAACTCCAGCTTGTGTTTCCTTCCATGATGACGTCATCACAAAATGACATCAATGCATTCATACTGTAAATATGCGGGCGAGGGGAGGGGAGGGGAGGGGAGGAGGAGCGGGGGACAATCAGCAGCATCTCATTCCTGACTTTATAGTTCAGTTTATAGTTAAGGAGTGACACCTCTGCTGTGTTGTTCCGTCAATCTTCTCTGGGAATACTTCAGTCCTTTTTATAGCGCTGGATTCCACACAGAGTGTGACGTCCACTGATCTAGAGGATCTTTGGTTAGCGTTGTTGTAGGTAACAAAAAAAAAACAGCCGAGTGCTCCTGTCAAACAGAGGATCTTTGACTAGCGTTTTTGTAGGTAATAAAGCTTGAGTATTGGATTACTCATGAGTGTTTTCACGAGTCGGTGGGAGGTTTGACAGAAATGGGCTAAAAAAAGGTTGTTGTGTAAAAGGAGTGAGGTGACGTCACACTCTGTGTGGAATCCAGCGCTATAAAAAGGACTGAAGTATTCCCAGAGAAGATTGACGGAACAACACAGCAGAGGTGTCACTCCTTAACTATAAACTGAACTATAAAGTCAGGAATGAGATCCTGCTGATTGTCCCCCGCTCCTCCTCCCCTCCCCTCCCCCGCATATTTACAGTATGAATGCATTGATGTCATTTTGTGATGACGTCATCATGGAAGGAAACACAAGCTGGAGTTGGTCAGCAGACACCTCTCTGACACATTTAACAGCAGCACAGTGCTCCTGTCTTGTATGAGGATCTTGGACTAGCGTTTTTGTTGGTGTAAAAAAAATCCCAGCAGATTGCTCCTGTCTTGTATGAGGATCTTTGACTAGCGCTTCTGTAGGTGACAAAAAATAGATTGCTCCTGTTGTATAGAGGATCTTGGACAAGCGTTTTTGTAGGTAACAAAAAACGGATTCCTCTTGTTATATAAAGGATCTTGGACTAGCGTTTTTGTTGGTGACAAAAAATAGATTGCTCCTGTTGTATAGAGGATCTTTGACTAGCGTTTTTGTTGGTGACAAAAAACAGATTGCTCCTGTTATATAGAGGATCTTGGACTAGCGTTTTTGTTGGTGACAAAAAACAGATTGCTCCTGTCATATAGAGGATCTTGGACAAGCGTTTTTTGTTGGTGACAAAAAAACAGATTGCTCCTGTTATATAGAGGATCTTGGACTAGTGTTTTTGTTGTTGACAAAAAACAGATTGCTCCTGTTGTATAGAGGATCTTGGACAAGCGTTTTTGTAGGTAAAAAACAAACGGATTCCTCTTGTTATATAAAGGATCTTGGACTAGCATTTTTGTTGTTGACAAAAAACAGATTGCTCCTGTTACATAGAGGATCTTTGACTAGCATTTTTTGTTGGTGACAAAAAACAGATTGCTCCTGTTATATAGAGGATCTTGGACAAGCGTTGTTGTAGGTAACAAAAAACGGATTCCTCTTGTTGTATAAAGGATCTTTGACTAGCGTTCTTGTTGGTGACAAAAAATGGATTCCTCTTGTTATATAAAGGATCTTTGACTAGCATTTTTGCTGGTGACAAAAACAGATTGCTCCTGTTATATAGAGGATCTTGGATTAGCGTTTTTGTTGGTGACAAAAAACAGATTGCTCCTGTCATATAGAGGATATTTGACTAGCGTTTTTGTTGGTGACAAAAAACAGATTGCTCCTGTTACATAGAGGATCTTGGACTAGCGTTTTTGTAGGTGACAATAAACGGATTCCTCTTGTTGTATCCTGTTGTATATAGGATCTTGGGCTAGCGTTTCTGTTGGTGACAAAAATAGATTGCTCCTGTTGTATAGAGGATCTTGGACTAGCGTTTTTGTAGGTGACAAAACGGATTCCTCTTGTTATATAAAGGATCTTTGACTAGCGTTTTTGTTGGTGACAAGAAACAAATTCCTCTTGTTGTATAAAGGATATTACAGCGTTTTTGTTGGTGACAAAAACAGATTACTCCTGTTATATCGAGGATCTTGGACTAGCGTTTTTGTTGTTGACAAAAAACAGATTGCTCCTGTTGTATAGAGGATCTTGGACTAGCGTTTTTTGTTGGTGACAAAAAAAACAGCAGATTGCTCCTGTCTTGTATGAGGATCTTTGACTAGCGTTTTTGTAGGTGACAAAAAAACGGATTCCTCTTGTTATATAAAGGCTCTTTGACTAGTGTTTGTTGGTGACAAAAACCAGATTGCTCCTGTAGGATCTTGGACTAGCGTTTTTGTTGGTGACAAAAAACAGATTGCTCCTGTTATATAGAGGATCTTTGACTAGCGTTTTTGTTGGTGACAAAAAAACAGCAGATTGCTCCTGTCTTGTATGAGGATATTTGACTAGCGTTTTTGTAGGTGACAAAATATGGATTCTTCTTGTTATATAAAAGATCTTTGACTAGCGTTTTTGTAGGTGACAAAAGCAGCAACATGCTCCTGTCTTATGAGGTTCTTTGATTAGTGCTTTGTAGGTACCAAAAAACAGCAGAGCACTCCTGTCATAGAGCGGACCTTTGACTAGTGTTTTGTAGGTAACAAAAAAACAGAGTGCTTTTGTCATATGCAAGGATCTTTGACTAGTGTTTTGTAGGTAACAAAAAACAGCAGAGCACTCCTGTCATATAGAGGATCTTTGGCTAGCAGTTTTGTATGTAACAAAAAAAACAGCAGAGCGCCCCTTTCATATAGAAGATCTTTGACTAGTGTTTTGTATGCAATAAAAACAGAGTGCTTCTGTCATATAGATGATCTTTGACTAGTGTTTTTTATGTAACAAAAACAGAGCGCTCCTGTCATATAGAGGATCTTTGACTAGTGTTTTTTATTTGTAGGTACCAAAAAACAAGTGCTTTTGTCATGTAGAGGATCTTTGGCTAGTGTTTTGTAGGTACCAAAAAACAGAGCGATCCTGTCGTATAGAGGATCTTTGACTAGTGTTTTGTAGGTAACAAAAAACAGCAGAGCGCTCGTGTCATATAGAGGATCTTCGGCTAGCAGTTTTGTATGTAACAAAAAACAGCAGAGCACTCCTGTCATATAGAGGATCTTTGATTAGTGTTTTGTAGGTAACAAAAAACAGCAGAGCGCTCCTGTCATATAGAGGATCTTTGGCTAGCAGTTTTGTAGATACCAAAAACAGTAATTTTGTCATATGCAAGGATCTTTGACTAGTGTTTTGTAGGTAACAAAAAACAGCTGAGCGCCCCTTTTCTATAGAGGATCTTTGACGAGTGTTTTGCATGCAACCAAAAACAGAGTGCTTCTGTCATACAGATGATCTTTGACTAGTGTTTTTTTAGGTACAAAAAACATAGCGCTCCTTTCATATAAAGGATCTTTGGCTAGCAGTTTTGTATGTAACAAAAAACAGAGCGATCTTATCGTATAGAGGATCTTTGACTAGTGTTTTGTAGGTACAAAAGCTTAGACTCGTGTTTTTTTTTGGAGGTACCAAAAAACAGAGCGATCCTGTCGTATAGAGGATCTTTGACCAGTGTTTTTTTTTGTAGGTAACAAAAAACAGCATAGCGCTCGTGTCATATAGAGGATCTTCGGCTAGCAGTTTTGTATGTAACAAAAAACAGCAGAGCACTCCTGTCATATAGAGGATCTTTGATTAGTGTTTTGTAGGTAACAAAAAACAGCAGAGCGCTCCTGTCATATAGAGGATCTTTGGCTAGCAGTTTTGTAGGTACCAAAAAACAGAGCGATCCTGTCGTATAGAGGATCTTTGACTAGTGTTTTGTAGGTAACAAAAAACAGCATAGCGCTCGTGCCATATAGAGGATCTTTGGCTAGCAGTTTTGTATGTAACAAAAAACAGCAGAGCACTCCTGTTATATAGAGGATCTTTGATTAGTATTTTGTATGTAACAAAAAACAGAGCGCTCCTGTCGTATAGAGGATCTTTGACTAGTGTTTTGTAGGTACAAAAGCTTAAGACTAGTGTTTTTTTTTGTAGGTACCAAAAAACAAAGTGCTTTTGTCATACAGAGAATCTTTGGCTAGTGTTTTGTAGGTACCAAAAAACAGAGCGATCCTGTCGTATAGAGGATCTTTGACTAGAGTTTTTTTTTGTAGGTAACAAAAAACAGCATAGCGCTCGTGTCATATAGAGGATCTTCGGCTAGCAGTTTTGTATGTAACAAAAAACAGCAGAGCACTCCTGTCATATAGAGGATCTTTGATTAGTGTTTTGTAGGTAACAAAAAACAGCAGAGCGCTCCTGTCATATAGAGGATCTTTGGCTAGCAGTTTTGAAGGTACCAAAAACAGTAATGTTGCCATATGCAAGGATCTTTGACTAGTGTATTGTAGGTAACAAAAAACAGCTGAGCGCCCCTTTGCTATAGAGGATCTTTGACTAGTGTTTTGCATGCAACCAAAAACAGAGTGCTTCTGTCATACAGATGATCTTTGACTAGTGTTTTTTTAGGTACAAAAAACAGAGCGCTCCTCTCATATAAAGGATCTTTGGCTAGCAGTTTGGTATGTAACAAAAAACAGAGTGCTCCTATCGCATAGAGGATCTTTGACTAGTGTTTTGTAGGTACAAAAGCTTAGACTAGTGTTTTTTTTTGTAGGTACCAAAAAACAAAGTGCTTTTGTCATATAGAGAATCTTTGGCTAGTGTTTTGTAGGTACCAAAAAACAGAGCGATCCTGTCATATAGAGGATCTTTAACTAGTGTTTTTTTTTGTAGGTACCAAAAAACAAAGTACTTTTGTCATATAGAGGATCTTTGGCTAGAGTTTTGTAGGTACCAAAAAACAGCACGCTCCTGTCGTATAGAGGATCTTTGACTAGTGTTTTGTAGGTATCAAAAAACAGCATAGCGCTCGTGCCATATAGAGGATCTTTGGCTAGCAGTTTTGTATGTAACAAAAAACAGCAGAGCACTCCTGTCATATAGAGGATCTTTGATTAGTGTTTTTAAGGTAACAAAAAACAGCAGAGCACTCCTGTCATATAGAGGATCTTTGACTAGCAGTTTTGTAGGTACCAAAAACAGTAATTTTGTCATATGCAAGGATCTTTGACTAGTGTTTTGTAGGTAACAAAAAACAGCTGAGCGCCCCTTTTCTATAGAGGATCTTTGACGAGTGTTTTGCATGCAACCAAAAACAGAGTGCTTCTGTCATACAGATGATCTTTGACTAGTGTTTTTTTAGGTACAAAAAACAGAGCGCTCCTCTCATATAAAGGATCTTTGGCTAGCAGTTTTGTATGTAACAAAAAACAGAGTGCTCCTGTCGCATAGAGGATCTTGGACTAGTGTTTTGTAGGTATAAAAGCTTAGACTAGTGTTTTTTTTTGTAGGTACCAAAAAACAAAGTGCTTTTGTCATACAGAGAATCTTTGGCTAGTGTTTTGTAGGTACCAAAAAACAGAGCGATCCTGTCATATAGAGGATCTTTAACTAGTGTTTTTTTTGTAGGTACCAAAAAACAAAGTACTTTTGTCATATAGAGGATCTTTGGCTAGAGTTTTGTGGGTACCAAAAAACAGCACGCTCCTGTCGTATAGAGGATCTTTGACTAGTGTTTTGTAGGTATCAAAAAACAGCATAGCGCTCGTGCCATATAGAGGATCTTTGGCTAGCAGTTTTGTATGTAACAAAAAACAGCAGAGCACTCCTGTCATATAGAGGATCTTTGATTAGTGTTTTGAAGGTAACAAAAAACAGCAGAGCGCTCCTGTCATATAGAGGATCTTTGGCTAGCAGTTTTGAAGGTACCAAAAACAGTAATTTTGTCATATGCAAGGATCTTTGACTAGTGTTTTGTAGGTAACAAAAAACAGCTGAGCGCCCCTTTTCTATAGAGGATCTTTGACGAGTGTTTTGCATGCAACCAAAAACAGAGTGCTTCTGTCCTACAGATGATCTTTGACTAGTGTTTATTTAGGTACAAAAAACAGAGCGCTCCTCTCATATAAAGGATCTTTGGCTAGCAGTTTTGTATGTAACAAAAAACAGAGTGCTCCTGTCGCATAGAGGATCTTTGACTAGTGTTTTGTAGGTACAAAAGCTTAGACTAGTGTTTTTTTTTGTAGGTACCAAAAAACAAAGTACTTTTGTCATACAGAGAATCTTTGGCTAGTGTTTTGTAGGTACCAAAAAACAGAGCGATCCTGTCGTATAGAGGATCTTTGGCTAGTGTTTTGTAGGTACCAAAAAACAGAGCGATCCTGTCGTATAGAGGATCTTTGACTAGTGTTTTTTTTGTAGGTAACAAAAAACAGCATAGAGCTCGTGTCATATAGAGGATCTTTGGCTAGTATTTTGTAGGTACCAAAAAACAGAGCGATCCTGTCGTATAGAGGATCTTTGACTAGTGTTTTGTAGGTAACAAAAAACAGCATAGCGCTCATGCCATATAGAGGATCTTTGGCTAGCAGTTTTGTATGTAACAAAAACAGCAGAGCACTCCTGTTATATAGAGGATCTTTGATTAGTATTTTGTATGTAACAAAAAACAGAGCGCTCCTGTCGCATAGAGGATCTTTGACTAGTGTTTTGTAGGTACAAAAGCTTAGACTAGTGTTTTTTTTTGTAGGTACCAAAAAACAAAGTGCTTTTGTCGTATAGAGAATCTTTGGCTAGTGTTTTGTAGGTACCAAAAAACAGCACGCTCCTGTTATATAGAGGATCTTTGACTAGTGTTTTTTTTTGTAGGTACCAAAAAACAAAGTGCTTTTGTCATATAGAGAATCTTTGGCTAGTGTTTTGTAGGTACCAAAAAACAGCACGCTCCTGTCGTATAGAGGATCTTTGACTAGTGTTTTGTAGGTATCAAAAAACAGCATAGCGCTCGTGCCATATAGAGGATCTTTGGCTAGCAGTTTTGTATGTAACAAAAAACAGCAGAGCACTCCTGTCATATAGAGGATCTTTGATTAGTATTTTGTATGTAACAAAAAACAGAGCGCTCCTGTCGTATAGAGGATCTTTGACTAGTGTTTTTTTTGTAGGTAACAAAAAACAGCATAGAGCTCGTGTCATATAGAGGATCTTTGGCTAGTGTTTTGTAGGTACCAAAAAACAGAGCGATCCTGTCGTATAGAGGATCTTTGACTAGTGTTTTGTAGGTAACAAAAAACAGCATAGCGCTCGTGCCATATAGAGGATCTTTGGCTAGCAGTTTTGTATGTAACAAAAAACAGCAGAGCACTCCTGTTATATAGAGGATCTTTGATTAGTATTTTGTATGTAACAAAAAACAGAGCGCTCCTGTCGCATAGAGGATCTTTGACTAGTGTTTTGTAGGTACAAAAGCTTAGACTAGTGGTTTTTTTTGTAGGTACCAAAAAACAAAGTGCTTTTGTCATATAGAGAATCTTTGGCTAGTGTTTCGTAGGTACCAAAAAACAGCACGCTCCTGTCGTATAGAGGATCTTTGACTAGTGTTTTGTAGGTATCAAAAAACAGCATAGCGCTCGTGCCATATAGAGGATCTTTGGCTAGCAGTTTTGTATGTAACAAAAAACAGCAGAGCACTCCTGTCATATAGAGGATCTTTGATTAGTGTTTTGTAGGTAACAAAAAACAGCAGAGCGCTCCTGTCATATAGAGGATCTTTGGCTAGCAGTTTTGTAGGTACCAAAAAACAGAGCGATCCTGTTGTATAGAGGATCTTTGAGTAGTGTTTTTTTTTGTAGGTAACAAAAAACAGCATAGCGCTCGTGTCATAGAGGATCTTCGGCTAGCAGTTTTGTATGTAACAAAAAACAGCAGAGCACTCCTGTCATATAGAGGATCTTTGATTAATGTTTTGTAGGTAACAAAAAACAGCAGAGCGCTACTGTCATATAGAGGATCTTTGGCTAGCAGTTTTGTAGGTACCAAAAAACAGAGCGATCCTGTCGTATAGAGGATCTTTGACTAGTGTTTTGTAGGTAACAAAAAACAGCATAGCGCTCGTGCCATATAGAGGATCTTTGGCTAGCAGTTTTGTATGTAACAAAAAACAGCAGAGCACTCCTGTTATACAGAGGATCTTTGATTAGTATTTTGTATGTAACAAAAAACAGAGCGCTCCTGTCGCATAGAGGATCTTTGACTAGTGTTTTGTAGGTACAAAAGCTTAGACTAGTGTTTTTTTTTGTAGGTACCAAAAAACAAAGTGCTTTTGTCATATAGAGAATCTTTGGCTAGTGTTTTGTAGGTACCAAAAAACAGCACGCTCCTGTTATATAGAGGATCTTTGACTAGTGTTTTTTTTTTGTAGGTACCAAAAAACAAAGTGCTTTTGTCATATAGAGAATCTTTGGCTAGTGTTTTGTAGGTACCAAAAAACAGCACGCTCCTGTCGTATAGAGGATCTTTGACTAGTGTTTTGTAGGTATCAAAAAACAGCATAGCGCTCGTGCCATATAGAGGATCTTTGGCTAGCAGTTTTGTATGTAACAAAAAACAGCAGAGCACTCCTGTCATATAGAGGATCTTTGATTAGTGTTTTGAAGGTAACAAAAAACAGCAGAGCGCTCCTGTCATATAGAGGATCTTTGGCTAGCAGTTTTGTAGGTACCAAAAACAGTAATTTTGTCATATGCAAGGATCTTTGACTAGTGTTTTGTAGGTACCAAAAAACAGCACGCTCCTGTCATATATTTTGTCATATATATAGAGGATCTTTGACTAGTGTTTTGTAGGTACAAAAGCTTAGTGTTGGATTACCAAAGAGTGTTTTGTTTCCCCACTCGTCGGTGGGAGGTGTGACCGACACAACGTTGTGTGCTGACAAAGATTGTTGTGTAAAAGGACGCCGACGTGACGTCACACTCCCTGTGGAATCCAGCGAGCCTGCGCGCTATAAAAAGAACTCGGGGGCGGGGGGGCTCCAAGTCGCTCATCAAGATCGCGTCTCCTTTGACGGAGCAACACGGCAGAGGTGGCGCTCCCCAACAATGTGCCAGAGGAAGTGGTCTGGGTCTGGCCTGTCAACAAGTGGTCTGGGTCTGGCCTGTCAACATGTGTGGACCCAGATCCTGTTGGACCCAGATCCTGTTGGACCCAGATCCTGTTGGTCCTCTCACTTCCTTTCTGGGAATGTCTGTCTTTTCCAGACTAACGATGTCAAGTTTCCTGGCACGGAAACTATTTGAGCACAAGGAGCTCCTTCCCGCCCACTCACCCCAAATTGAGGTCATTTTCCGTGTTGTCCAACCACAGACGGACGGCCACAGAATTCCCTTCCCGGCATTGTGTGAAGATGTCGTCCATGTCGGCGCCTCTCAAGCCCTCCTGGCCTCTGGGACACACAGACACCTTTTTCAGGTCAAATGTCTCAGTAGTTGCATTGCACAATTGTAATATTTGTAGGAAAGAGCAAAAATGCCGAATTAGGTTGTCCTCACTTGTTTTTACTTTGAAGTCTGACGTTTAAAACAAACTACTGACTATGAGTTATGAATATTTCAAAATAAAAAAGACTTACCGGTGTCTAAATGGCAGATACGCTCCTCTTCCGTTCCTCCCGCAATCCTTCAACAAAGTTTTCTCAAGTTTGGAGCGCGGTGGTCGTCCGTGTGGAAGCCCCGCCCGGCTTTTATTCTGAAGGCGGCAAAGCGGTACAATGGCGCCCTCTGGTGGATGGAGTGTAACGGTGCAACTTCACTCAGGACGAAAGGGGTGTCCAAACGTCCTTTGCAACCTCATTTATACTTCTGGCTAAGTTTTATATTCAGAAATGTAAGTTTGTCAATACCCGACCTGTTTTCTGTGCCTCTAAAAAAAAGAATTAGAACTCTACACGTTAAAACATTCTCTACCTCTAACAACCAAAAAGCTGTGAAAACGATGATGCTGTGTTCCAAAATTAAAATTATTTACTGAACTTGTGGCTTTGTACTTTGTTTATATATATATATATATATATATATATATATATATATATATATATATATATATATATATATATATATATATATATATATATATATATATATATATATATATATATGTGTGTATATATGTATATACAGGTAAAAGCCAGTAAATTAGAATATTTTGAAAAACTTGATTTATTTCAGTAATTGCATTCAAAAGGTGTAACTTGTACATTATATTTATTCATTGCACACAGACTGATGCATTCAAATGTTTATTTCATTTAATTTTGATGATTTGAAGTGGCAACAAATGAAAATCCAAAATTCCGTGTGTCACAAAATTATTGGATCTCAGGAAACAGAGTGGACCGACACCAGCAGATGACATGGCACCCCAAACCATCACTGATGGTGGAAACTTTACACTAGACTTCAGGCAACGTGGATCCTGTGCCTCTCCTGTCTTCCTCCAGACTCTGGGACCTCGATTTCCAAAGGAAATGCAACATTTGCATGGTTGGGTGATGGTTTGGGGTGCCATGTCATCTGCTGGTGTCGGTCCACTCCGTTTCCTGAGATCCAGGGTCAACGCAGCCGTCTACCAGCAAGTTTTAGAGCACTTCATGCTTCCTGCTGCTGACCTGCTCTATGGAGATGGAGATTTCAAGTTCCAACAGGACTTGGCGCCTGCACACAGCGCAAAATCTACCCGGGCCTGGTTTACGGACCATGGTATTTCTGTTCTAAATTGGCCCGCCAACTCCCCTGACCTTAGCCCCATAGAAAATCTGTGGGGTATTGTGAAAAGGAAGATGCAGAATGCCAGACCCAAAAACGCAGAAGAGTTGAAGGCCACTATCAGAGCAACCTGGGCTCTCATAACACCTGAGCAGTGCCAGAAACTCATCGACTCCATGCCACGCCGCATTAACGCAGTAATTGAGGCAAAAGGAGCTCCAACCAAGTATTGAGTATTGTACATGCTCATATTTTTCATTTTCATACTTTTCAGTTGGCCAACATTTCTAAAAATCCCTTTTTTGTATTAGCCTTAAGTAATATTCTAATTTTGTGACACACGGAATTTTGGATTTTCATTTGTTGCCACTTCAAATCATCAAAATTAAATGAAATAAACATTTGAATGCATCAGTCTGTGTGCAATGAATAAATATAATGTACAAGTTACACCTTTTGAATGCAATTACTGAAATAAATCAAGTTTTTCAAAAATATTCTAATTTACTGGCTTTTACCTGTAGAAGCTTAATCCAACAAATATATTACCCAAGCCGAATCTCTCCAGGACATAGATCATTCCACTCCACTCCGTCAAATGCCGGTTTGATCTGTATTAATACCAGAAGGGAAAATAGTATCCACACGTAAAGCCAGCAGTTTGGATAGTAATTTAATCGGATGTTACGGAGTGCACGACAAAGGGTCCTTGCCTTTTTCCAAGAGGGGGAATTGAAGCTTGCTTGAATGGTGATCAGATTCAAAGGATTCATGGAACTTGTCCCAGACGAGCTTATGAGGATGACTATCTGGTATAAAGGTTGTTTTTAACTAGAAATAAAGAAAACTCAGCCAGATGTTTAATGACTTTATTTGTTTTTGTAGCACACCCATAATGACTAAATAATGTTAGCATGATAACAAGAATAAGTGGTTCATAAATATGATTTACATATTTGTCACTGATGTAGTGTTTCATGTTCTTCACACGGTCACTCTCCTCTCCCTCTTCTTCATCACGGCCACTCTCTTCTTTGCTCTCGATCGCCTCCTGGTGGTCATCCAGCGCCTCCTCATGGCTCTGTACCTCCTCCCCCTCATGATCACCCAGCGCCTTCCCGTCAGTCTCCTCCCGATTCTCCATCTTTCGATCCAGCGCCTCCTGGCGGCCGCGTTCCACACCGGGTATCCTTGCACCTCCACAGCCTGCTGGTTCTCCCCGTGATCGCCCATGGCTTTTTTGATGCTCTTGATCTTCCTCTCCTGATCCTCGTGACTGATCTCTTCCTCGTTGTCACGGCTCTCCTCTTCCTCCACCTCATTCTTCATGCCGTTCTCCTCCTGTTGCTCACAACGCTTCTCATGGGCACTGTCTCCGTCCTCTTCCTCTCCGTCGTTGTCCTCTTCTGGGTCGTGCTCGTTCTCCTGATTGTCACTCTCCTCCTCGTCATCCTGGTCACTTTGGTCCTTTTTGTCCTCCTCCTGGTCACTCTCATCCTCGTCACTCTCCTCCTCGTCCTCCTGGTCACTCTCATCATTGTCACGCTCCTTCTCCTGATTGTCATACTCCTCCTCCTCGTCACTTTGGTCCTCCTCGTCCTCGTCTTGGTCACTCTCATCAATGTCGCGCTCCTTCTCCTGATTGTCGTACTCCTCTTCCTCCTCGTCACTCAGGCCCTCCTCCCGGTCAGTCTCATCATTGTCACGCTCGTCCTTCTCCTCCTGACCACTTTCCCCCTCGTCCTCCTCCTGGTCACTCTCGTCATTGTCGCGCTCCTCTTCCTCCTGATCACTTTGACCCTCCTCGTCGTCGTCGTCGTCGTCGTCCTGGTCACTCTCATCTTTGTCAAGATCTTCTTCATCCTGGTCACTTTGGTCCTCCTCGTTCTCCTCATGGTCACTCTCATCATTGTCCTCCTCGTCCTTCTCATTGTCACTCTCTTTCTCCTCCCGATCACTTCGCTTCTCGTCTTCCTCCTCCTGGTCGTCTTTCTCCTTGTCCTTCTTCTCCTCCTGGTCACTCTCCTTGTCCTCATTCTCCTTCTCCTGGTCACTTTCTTCATTGTCCGCCTCCGCCTCCTCGTCGTCACCTTCTTTCTCCTCGTCATCACTCTCCTTCTCCCGGTCGTTCTCTTCATTCTCGGTGTCCTCGTCGTCACTCTCCTTCTCGTCTTCTCCCGCCGTTTCTATTTTCTCCTGGCCGCTCTCGTCGTTGTCCACCTCCTCGTCGCTCTCCTGCTCTTCATCATTGTCCTTCTCCTCGTCATTATCGGTGTCCTCCTCATCACTCTCTTTCTCCTCAGCCTTTTCTTTTTTCTCCCGGCCACTCTCCTCGTTGTCCAACTCGTCGCCACTCTCCAGCTCTCGGTCGTTGTCCTTCTCCTCGTCACTCTCTTCGTTATCTGCGTCCTCGTCGGCGCTCTCCTTCTCGTGTTCCTCGGCCTTTCCTTTTTTCTCCAGGTCACTCTCTCCGTTGTCCACCTCCTCGTCATCGTAACTCTCCGATTCATCGCTCTTTTCCTTTGTCCCTTTTCCCTCTCCGTGCTGACCACCGTCTTTTATCTGCGGCTCACTCCTCTTGCCCTGCTCGTCACCCTCCTTCTCCTCCTGATGACGGTCCTTCTCCTTCTTCTCACGGTCTTCAGCCGTGCCATCTTTGTTCCCGCCCTCCTCCTTCACGTGGTCGCTCCTTTTCTCCTCCTGGTTTTTCCTCTCCTCCTCCTCCCGATCACCATTCTTATCGTCCTGATGATCCGCCTTCTCCCTTGTCTGCGGTCCCTCTGGTGGAACGGGCTCTGCCTGGGCCGCCTGTGCGGGAGGATCAAGGCGGTCTTGTTTTGAAGTATTGTTGTCTTTGGCCTCCATGGGGGCGGGCGGTCCACGGCGCACCTCCACACACGTCAGGTAGAACTGCACCAGTCCCAGCCAGTCGTCATGGAGACAAGTCCGGTGTCGTCGGGGTCCTCCGAGGAGGCGAGCGTGTTCGGCGTGCAGCTTTAAGTCGGTGGAGAGTATTTGCAGCTCAATTTCACTCTCCATTTGGCGTGACTCGTGGTCACGCTGTTGCCGGCGGTAACGCTTCTTTGAGGCAAGCGGGCCGACGCATTGCTTCATCCGGCTCCTGGCGGTCAGACCCTCGCTCGGGTTCCCATGTTGTGGTATTTTGGCAAGTTCTGCGCAGATATTGGACTACTTTCCACCTCTTTGAAACACAACTTTCCTCTATGATGTTTGGCGATGGCGGCCTTATGACACGCGGGAGGCCGCCTTGTGGCCCGCCGTGACACGTGTCGACACGTAGGGGCCGTGTTTCACACATCACCATTTACAAAGAAGCAACACCATGGAATCGTTTTTTTTTTCCCCGCATTCCAATAGCCACTTCACAATGACAATCGCTTGTTGCCATGGCGACATTCACTCACATGCTGGTAGAAGGTGTCGTTGTAGCGGACCAGCCAGGACATCTCATGTTGTTAGCCTCTAGCGCTAGCACATTTAAAACTTGCAGTGACTAACATTTTTGGAGGTTACTAAACACAGCAGAGTGCTCCTGTCGTACAGAGGATCTTTGACTATAGTGTTTTTATAGGTCACACAAATCCGAATGGTCCTGCTTTATAGAAGATCTTTGACTATAGTGTTTTATAGGTCACACAAATCCAAATGGTCCTGTTGTATAGAAGATCTTTGACTATAGTGTTTTTATAGGTCACACAAATCCGAATGGTCCTGTTATATAGAAGATCTTTGACTATAGTGTTTTTATAGGTCACACAAATCCGAATGGTCCTGTTGTATAGAAGATCTTTGACTAGTGTTTTTATAGGTAACACAAAACAGAATGGTCCTGTCACATAGCGGATCTTTGACTACAGTTTTGTAAGCAACAAAAGATGGTGGAATGCTCCTGTCATAAAGAGGATCTTTGATTATAGTGTTTTTGTAAGTCACAAATATTGGAATGGTCCTGCCATTTTTAAAGGATCTTTGACTATTGTTTTTGTAAGTCATAAATATTGAAATAGTCCTGCCATATAGAGGATCTTTGATGATAGTGTTTTGTAGGTCGCATAAAAACGAATGGTCCTGTTGTATAGAGGATCTTTGACTATAGTGTTTTTGTCAGGTCACAACAGGATCTTTGACTATGGTTTTGTAAGCAACAAAAATTGGAATGGTCCTGCCGTATAGAGGATCGTTGATACTAGTGTTTTGTAGGTCACAAAAAACAATGGTTCTGTCGTATAGAGGATCTTTGACTACAGTTTTGTAAGCAACAAAACATTGTAGAATGCTTCTGTTATATAGAAGATCTTTGACTATAGTGTTTTTGTAGGTCACACAAATCAGAATGGTCTTGTCATATAGAGGATCTTTGACTATAGTGTTTTGTAGGTCACATAAAACAGAATGGTCCTGTCATATAAAGGATCTTTGACTACAGTTTTGTAAGCAACAAAACATGGTGGAATGCTCCTGTCATAAAGAGGATCTTTGACTATAGTGTTTTTGTAAGTCACAAATATTGGAATGGTCCTGCCATTTTAAAGGATATTTGACTGTGGTGTTTTTGTAAGTCATGAATATTGGAATAGTCCTGCCATATAGAGGATCTTTGATGATAGTGTTTTGTAGGTCACATAAAAAAGAATAGTCAAAGATCCTCTATACAACAGGACCATAGTGTTTTTGTCAGGTCACAACTATTGAAATGGTCCTGTCATATAGAGGATCTTTGATAATAGTGTTTTGTAGGTCACATAAAACACAATG
The DNA here is from genome assembly GCF_033978685.3 of Nerophis lumbriciformis. Lineage (NCBI taxonomy): Eukaryota > Metazoa > Chordata > Actinopteri > Syngnathiformes > Syngnathidae > Nerophis > Nerophis lumbriciformis. The sequence goes on along the minus strand of NC_084556.2, from coordinate 54,340,863 downwards.
GTCCTGTCATATAGAGGATCTTTGACTATAGTGTTTTTATAGGTCACACAAATCGAAATGGTCTTGTCATATAGAGGATCTTTGACTACAGTGTTTTTGTAAGTCAAAGAAATTGGAATGGTCCTGCCGTATAGAGGATCGTTGATAATAGTGTTTTGTAGGTCACATAAAACAGAATGGTCCTGTCATATAGAGGATCTTTGACTACAGTTTTGTAAGCAACAAATTGTAGAATGCTCCTGTTATTTAGAAGATCTTTGACTGTAGTGTTTTTGTAGGTCACACAAATCAGAATGGTCCTGTCATATACAAGATCTTTGACTATAGTGTTTTTGTCATTCACAACTATTGGAATGGTCCTGTCATATAGAGGATCTTTGACTACAGTGTTTTGTCGGTCACATAAAACACAATGGTCCTGTCATATAGAGGATCTTTGACTATAGTGTTTTTGTAGGTCACACAAATTGAAATGGTCCTGCCGTATAGAGGATCGTTGATACTAGTGTTTTGTAGGCCACTTAAAACAGAATGGTCCTGTCATATAGAGGATCTTTGACTACAGTTTTGTCAGCAACAAAAAATTGTAGAATGCTCCTGTTATATAGAAGATCTTTGACTATAGTGTCTTTATGTCACACAAATCGGAATGGTCCTGCCATTCGGAGGATCTTTGATTATAGAATTTTTATAGGTCACACAAATCGGAATGGTCCTGTCACATAGCGGATCTTTGACTACAGTTTTGTAAGCAACAAAACATGGTGGAATGCTCCTGTCATAAAGAGGATTCTTTGATTATAGTGTTTTTGTAAGTCATAAATATTGAAATGGTCCTGCCGTATAGAGGATCTTTGATGATAGTGTTTTGTAGGTCACATAAAAAAAGAATGGTCCTGTTGTATAGAGGATCTTTGACTATAGTGTTGTAATCAGGTCACAAATATTGGAATGGTCCTGCCTTATAGAGGATCTTTGATACTAGTGTTTTGTAGGTCACAAAAAAACAGAATGGTCCTGTCGTATCGAGGATCTTTGACTACAGTTTTGTAAGCAACAAAACATTGTAGAATGCTCCTGTTATATAGAAGATCTTTGACTACAATGTATTGTAGGTCACATAAAACTGAATAGTCCTGTCATATAGAGAATCTTTGACTATAGGGTTTTTGTAGGTCACACAAATCGAAATGGTCTTGTCATATAGAGGATCTTTGACTACAGTGTTTTGTAGGTCACATAAACCAGAATGGTCCTGTTATATAGAGGATCTTTGACTACAGTGTTTTTGTAGGTCACACAAATCGAAATGGTCCTGCCGTATAGAGGATCGTTGATACTAGTGTTTTGTAGGTCACATAAAACAGAATGGTCCTGTCATATAGAGGATCTTTGACTACAGTTTTGTAAGCAACAAAACATTGTAGAATGCTCCTGTCATATAGAAGATCTTTGACTATAGTGTTTTTGTAAGTCACATAAAAAAATTGTCCTGTTGTATAGAGGATCTTGGACTACAGTTTTGTAAGCAACACAACATGGTGGAATGCTCAGAGGATCTTTGATAATAGTGTTTTGTAAGTCACATAAAACAGAATGGTCCTGTCATATAGAGGATCTTTGACTATAGTGTTTTTGTAGCTCACACACATCAGAATGGTCTTGTCATATTAAGGATCTTTGACTACAGTGTTTTTGTAAGTCATAAAAATTGGAATGGTCCTGCCATTTAGAGGATCTTTGATATTAGTGTTTTGTAGGTCACACAAACCAGAATGGTCCTGTTATATAGAGGATCTTTGACTACAGTGTTTTTGTAGGTCACACAAATCGAAATGGTCCTGCCGTATAGAGGATCGTTGATACTAGTGTTTTGTAGGTCACATAAAACAGAATGGTCCTGTCATATAGAGGATCTTTGACTACAGTTTTGTAAGCAACAAAACATTGTAGAATGCTCCTGTCATATAGAAGATCTTTGACTATAGTGTTTTTGTAAGTCACATAAAAAAATTGTCCTGTTGTATAGAGGATCTTGGACTACAGTTTTGTAAGCAACACAACATGGTGGAATGCTCAGAGGATCTTTGATAATAGTGTTTTGTAAGTCACATAAAACAGAATGGTCCTGTCATATAGAGGATCTTTGACTATAGTGTTTTTGTAGCTCACACACATCAGAATGGTCTTGTCATATTAAGGATCTTTGACTACAGTGTTTTTGTAAGTCATAAAAATTGGAATGGTCCTGCCATTTAGAGGATCTTTGATATTAGTGTTTTGTAGGTCACACAAACCAGAATGGTCCTGTTATATAGAGGATCTTTGACTACAGTGTTTTTGTAGGTCACACAAATCGAAATGGTCCTGCCGTATAGAGGATCGTTGATAATAGTGTTTTGTAGGTCACATAAAACAGAATGGTCCTGTCATATAGAGGATCTTTGACTACAGTTTTGTAAGCAACAAAACATTGTAGAATGCTCCTGTTATATAGAAGATCTTTGACTATAGTGTTTTTGTAAGTCACATAAAAAAATGGTCCTGTTGTATAGAGGATCTTGGACTACAGTTTTGTAAGCAACACAACATGGTGGAATGCTCAGAGGATCTTTGATAATAGTGTTTTGTAAGTCACATAAAACAGAATGGTCCTGTCATATAGAGGATCTTTGACTATAGTGTTTTTGTAGCTCACACACATCAGAATGGTCTTGTCATATTAAGGATCTTTGACTACAGTGTTTTTGTAAGTCATAAAAATTGGAATGGTCCTGCCATTTAGAGGATCTTTGACTACAGTGTTTTGTAGGTCACATAAAACAGAATGGTCCTGTTATATAGAGGATCTTTGACTACAGTTATGTAAGCAACAAAACATATTATAATGCTCCTGTCATATAGAGGATCTTTGTCTATAGTGTTTTTGTAAGTCTTAAAACTGGAACGGTCGTGCTATATAAAGGATCTTTGATTATAGTGTTTTTATCGGTGACACAATTCAGAATGGTCTTGTCATATAGAAGATCTTTGACTATAGTGTTATTTGTCGATCACAAATAACGGTAGCGTGCTCCTGTCACAAAGGATCTTTGTCGAGCGTCTTTGTAGGCAACAATAAACAGTAGCGTGCTCCTCTCATATAGAGGATCTTTGCTATTTTTTGTGTGACCTACACAAAAACGCTACCGTCAGAGTTCTTCTGCCATATAGAGGATCTTTGACTAGTGTGTTTTTTTGGGTAACAAGAAACAGTGAAGTGCTCCTCTTATATAGAGGATCTTTGACTAGAATTTTAGGCAACAAAAAAAGTAGAGTGCTCCTCTCATGTGGAGGATCTTTGACTATAGTGTTATTTGTAGATCGCAAATAACGGCAGCGTGCTCCTGTCACAAAGGATCTTTGTCGAGCGTCTTTGTAGGGAACAATAAACAGTCGCGTGCTCCTCTCATATAGAGGATCTTTGCTGTTTTTTGTGTGACCTACACAAAAACGCTACCGTCAGAGTTCTTCTGCCATATAGAGGATCTTTGACTAGAGTGGGGTTTTTTTGGGTAACAGTGAAGTGCTCCTCTTATATAGAGGATCGTTGACTAGAATTTTAGGCAACAAAAAAAGTAGAGTGCTCCTCTCATATAGGGGATCTTTGACAAGTGTTTGTGTAGAAAAAAAAAAATCATCCTGTCGTATAGAGGATCTTTGACAATAACGTTTTTGTAAATGGTCCTGCCATTTAGAGGATCTTTGATATTAGTGTTTTGTAGGTCACATAAAACAGAATGGTCCTGTCGTATAGAGGATCTTTGACTACAGTTATGCAAGCAACAAAACATGTTATAATGCTCCTGTCATATAGAGGATCTTTGTCTATAGTGTTTTTGTAAGTCTTAAAAATTGGAATGGTCTTGCCATATAGAGGATCTTTGATTATAGTGTTTTTATAGGTGACACAAATCGGAATGGTCCTGTCACATTACAGATCTATAACTACAGTTTTGTAAGCAAGAAAACATGGTAGAATGCTCCTGTCATATAGAGGATCTTTGTCTATAGTGTTATGTAAGTCTTAAAAATTGGAACCGTCTTGCCATATAGAGGATCTTTGACTATAGTGTTTTCTAGGTCACACAAATCAGAATGGTCTTGTCATATAAATGATCTTTGACTAGTATTTTTGTATGTCACAAATATTGTAATGGTCCTGCCATGTAGAGGATCTTTGTTTATAGTGTTTTTGTAGGTCACAAAAATTGAAACAGTCCCGTTACATAGATAGAGGATTTTGTAAGCAACAGACAATGGTAGAATGCTCTGTCATATAGAGGATCTTTGATAATAGTGTTTTTTGTAAGGTCACATAAAACAGAATGGTCCTGTCGTATAGAGGATCTTTGACTACAGCTATGTAAGCAACAAAACATGTTATAATGCTCCTGTCATATAGAGGATCTTTGTCTATAGGGTTTTTGTAAGTCTTAAAAATTGGAACAGTCTTGCCATATAGAGGATCTTTGACTATAGTGTTTTTCTAGGTCACACAAATCAGAATGGTCCTGCCATTTAGAGGATCTTTGACAATAGTGTTTTTGTTGATCACAAAAATTGGAATGGTCCTGCCATATCGAGGATCTTTTGACCATAGGGTTTTTGCAAGTCACAAAAATTGGAATGGTCCTGCCATGTAGAGGATCTTTGACAAGCATTTTTGTTGTTCACAAAAACAGTAAAGTGCTTTTGTCAAATAAAATATCTTTGATAAGCATTTTTGTAGGTGGTCCCATCAGTGGTCCTATCATATAGAGGATCTTTGACATGCGTTTTTGTAGGTTATTAAACACAGCAGAGTGCTCCTCTCATATGGAGGATCTTTGACTATATTGTTATTCGTAGGTCACAAATAACGGTAGCGTGCTCCTGTCACAAAGGATCTTTTTCGAGCGTCTTTTAGGCAACAATAAACAGTAGCGTGCTCCTCTCATATAGAGGATCTTTGCTGTTTTTTGTGACCTACAAAAATAGTATCGTCAGAGTTCTTCTGCCATATAGAGGATCTTTGACTTGAGTTGCACAGCATGCGTTTAAACAGTGTTGTTGTTGTCGGAAGAACATTGTGATTTTTTATTTTTTTATTTATTGATTTTTTATTTTTTTTTGTGGTTTGTCCGATAACAAAATGCTTGCTGTAAGTCGGGCTCAAAGGTTGTTTTGGTCTCGGACAAACCACTTTTTGAGCAGGTTTCTCTCCCCTGCGCTGATAAACTACACACTTTTCTCTTTTTTCCACTTGAAAGTGTGTGTGTGTGTGTGTGTGTGTGTGTGTGTGTGTGTGTGTGTGTGTGTGTGTGTGTGTGTGTGTGTGTGTGTGTGTGTGTGTGTGTGTGTGTGTGTGTGTGTGTGTCCTAGGAGCGGCAAAATGAAAAAGCACAAAGCAGCACAAGATCCATACTTGGCCATCGATTATATGCCAGCCCTTTTTTTTTTAAATGGAAGACTTGTTATAGAGTAGTAAAATACAGTGCTCTAGAAAAACATCACACAAAATAGAAAAAAATTTGTTATTAATCATAATTGATAGAAAAAAAAAATACAAAAAACAACATATTTATATTATTTGTTTTACAGAATCACCGACATGTTTTTTGTTTTGTTTTGTTTGTTTTCTCAGTGAAAGCTATTTAAACATGAATATTATATGTCAGTAAACAAGGTTTTAAGTTGTTTTTTAACATAATTGTTTTAATATTGTGTTTAATTTAAAATGGGACAAAACCGAGAGAAACAAACACAATTTTAATAATTTGTTTTAAATTGTTTGGTTGATTTTGGTTGTTGATTTGATTTGTTTTTATTTGATTTTTTTTATTTTGCATTTTATTTGATTTTATTATTAATAAATTGCATTAAATTAAACCAATACAATGAATATAATAAAACAAAATACAGAAATAAATATATCAAATAAATTAAATTAAATTACAATATATTTAAATAAAATAACATTTGTAATTTAATGGAATTAAATTTGTTGATTGCTTAGTAGTGTTTGGTAGAATTCTTTCTCAACTTTGCAGCTATGTAAATTGAATTTATATCATTATAATTAGAATAAAATACATAAAAAATATTAATTAAATTAAATGAGATACAATTTGATTATTTAATTGTATTCAATAAAATAAAATGTATTTAATTCAACTTTGCAGCTATGTCAATTGCATTTATATAATTATAATTAAAATAGAATACATTAAAACATATTAATTAAATTAAAAATATTAAAATTAAATGAGGTACAATTTGATTATTTAATTGTATTCAATAAAATAAAATGCATTTAATTAAACTTTGCAGCTATGTAAATTGAATTTATATCATTGTAATTAGAATAAAATACATTTAAAAATATTAATTAAATTAAATGGAAGTCAATATATTATAATTAAATGAGATACAATTTGATTATTTAATTGTATTCAATAAAATAAAATGTATTTAATTACACTTTGCAGCTATGTCAATTGCATTTATATCATTATAATTAAAATACAATACATTAAAACATATTAATTAAATAAAAAATATTAAAATTAAATGAGGTACAATTTGATTATTTAATTGTATTCAATAAAATAAAATGCATTTAATTAAACTTTGCAGCTATGTAAATTGAATTTATATCATTGTAATTAGAATAAAATACATTTAAAAATATTAATTAAATTAAATGGAAGTCAATATATTATAATTAAATGAGATACAATTTGATTATTTAATTGTATTCAATAAAATAAAATGTATTTAATTACACTTTGCAGCTATGTCAATTGCATTTATATCATTATAATTAAAATACAATACATTAAAACATATTAATTAAATAAAAAATATTAAAATTAAATGAGGTACAATTTGATTATTTAATTGTATTAAATAAAATAAAATGCATTTAATTAAACTTTGCAGCTATGTAAATTGAATTTATATCATTATAATTAGAATAAAATACATAAAAAATATTAATTAAATTAAATAAGATACAATTTGATTATTTAATTGTATTGAATAAAATAACATGTATTTAATTCAACTTTGCAGCTATGTCAATTGCATTTATATCATTATAATTAAAATAGAATACATTAAAACATATTAATTAAAATAAAAATATTAAAATTAAATGAGGTACAATTTGATTATTTAATTGTATTAAATAAAATAAAATGTATTCAATTCAACTTTGCAGATTAGTTAATTGAATTTATATCCTTGTAATTAGAATAAAATACATAAAAATATTTATTAAATCAAATAGAAGTCAATATATCAAAATTAAATGAGATACATATTGATTATTTAATTGTATTAAATAAAATGTATTTAACTCAACTTTGCTGCTATGTCAATTGCATTTATATCATTATAATTAAAATGTAATACATTAAAACATATTAATTAAATTAAATACATTTAAATTAAATGAGATACAATTTGATTGTTTAACTGTATTAAATAAAATAAAATGTATTCAATTCAACTTTGCAGATTAGTAAATTGAATTTATATCATTGTAATTAGAATAAAATACATAAAAAAATATTAATTAAATGAAATGGAAGTCAACATATTAAAATTAATTGAGATACAATTTGATTATTTAATTGTATTAAATAAAATGTATTTAATTCAACTTTGCAGCTATGTCAATTGCATGTATATCATTATACTTAAAATAGAATACATTAAAACATGAATTAAATTAAAAATATTAAAATGAAATGAGATACACTTTGATTATTTAGTTGTATTATATAAAGTAAAATGTATTCAATTCAACTTCGCAGATAAGTAAATTGAATTTATATCATTATAATTAGAATAAAATACATAAAAAATATTAATTAAATTAAGTGGAAGTCAATATATCAAAATTAAATGAGATACATATTGATTATTTAATTGTATTAAATAAAATGTATTTAACTCAACTTTGCTGCTATGGCAATTGCATTTATATCATTATAATTAAAATGTAATACATTAAAACATATTAATTAAATTAAATATATTCAAATTAAATGAGATACAATTTGATTATTTAATTGTATTAAATAAAATAAAATGTATTCAATTCAACTTTGCAGATTAGTAAATTGAATTTATATCATTGTAATTAGAATAAAATACATAAAAAATATTAATTAAATTAAATGGAAGTCAACATATTAAAATTAAATGAGATACAATTTGATTTAATTGTATTAAATAAAATGTATTTAATTCAACTTTGCAGCTATGTAAATTGAATTTATATCATAATTAAAATAAAATACATTGAAAAATTGTAATTAAATTAAATATATTAAAATTAAATGAGATACAATTTGATTATTTCATTGTATTGAATAAAATAAAATGTATTTAATTCAATTGTAATTTTTTTTGATATTTTGTATTTATTTTTGTTGTTTTGTTTAATTTATCTACTTTTTTTAAAATCTAATTCAATGTGTTGTATAATGTAATTTAATTACAATAATTTTTATTTAATAGCTGCAAATTTGAGTAGGAATTGGAGCTTTGACTGCACAGGATTGAGTTGAATTTAGGAACCAGTATTTAATATTTTTCCTCATCAATACACAAAGCCAATCAATGATCTTAAATAACTTCAAGTTATGAAAAAATAAGTAATTCAGTGAATGACAGAATGAACGTGTGAAATAATAATTGAACACCTGATGATGGTGATGGGGTTGAATTGGCAGCACGGTCCAGGTGAGGCACTTGAACCGCGTCACGTCTGCCACAAACTCAACACAAAAACATTTCAGTCACTTAAAAACAACTTCTGCGTGTTGACGAGCGCGACCTTTGACCTTTGTATGCCATCACCTTGCCATAGATTGGACTTTCTAATCCCCGATGGAGGTCGCCGACATAACCACTTCTGTCCTGCGAGCACCTTTGACGACACAACAATCTGCAGCTTTTTTTTTCTTTCTTCAACACAATGAAGTTGTTGTGTGGAGGGGAAAAAACAACCTTTTTTCCGCGCTTCTCTTCTGACGCCAGCAGCTTTGTGCCTTTCAAAGAAATATTTAGTCATTCTAGTGATAATGGACTGTGTGCCTAATAAAGTGACCTTTAGACAGAGAGGCTCGCCGTGTGACGCAGAAGACCACGGTGATGCACAAGGAGAGGAACAACAGCGAAATGACTCATTTTATTGTGAAAAGCACTAATTAACTGTGTATATGACTTGAAAGTGAAGACACATTTTATTGTGAAAAATGCCATTGAACTGCATATGACTTCATTTTTTTTTCATTTATTTTTTTTTAAATTTCAGGCAATGACAAAGTACAAAGTTGACAACACATAATAATATAAATTAATATAGTGCAAAAGGTAATGGTAACTTGACAGTGAGGACACATTTTATTGTGAAAAGCACCATTTAACTGTGTATATGACTTGAGAGTGAGGACACATTTTATTGTGAAAAGCACTATTTAACTGCATGTGACTTGACAGTGAGGACACATTTTATTGTGAAAAGCAATATTTAACTGTGCATGTGACTTGACAGTGACGACACATTTTATTGTGAAAAGCACTAATTGACTGTGTATATGACTTGAAAGTGAAGACACATTTTATTGTGAAAAATGCCATTTAACTGCATATGATAGTGAGAACACATTTTATTTTGAAAAGCACTAATTAACTGTATATGACTTGAAAGTGAAGACACATTTTATTGTGAAAAATGCCATTGAACTGCATATGACTTCATTTTTTTTTCATTTTTTTTTTTAAATTTCAGGCAATGACATAAAGTACAAAGTTGACAACACATAATATAAATTAATATAGTGCAAAAGGTAATGGTAACTTGACAGTGAGGACACATTTTATTGTGAAAAGCACCATTTAACTGCATGTGACTTGACAGTGAAAACACATTTTATTGTGAAAAACACTATACCTGTGCACATGACTTGACAGTGAGGACACATTTTATTGTGAAAAGCAATATTTAACTGCATGTGACTTGACAGTGACGGCACATTTTATTGTGAAAAGCACTAATTGACTGTGTATATGACTTGAACGTGAAGACACATTTTATTGTGATAAATGCCATTTAACTGCATATGACTTGACAGTGATGACATATTTTATTGTGAAAAGCACTAATTAACTGTGCATGTGACTTGTCAGTGAGGACACATTTTATTGTGAAAAGCAATATTTAACTGCATGTGACTTGACAGTGAGGGCACATTTTATTATGAAAAGCACTGTTTAATTGCAAATGACTTGACAGTGAGGACACATTTTATTGTGAAAAACAGTAATTGTGCATGTGACTTGACAATGAGGACATATTTTATTGTGAAAAGCACTATTTAACTGTATGTGACTTGACAGTGAGGACCCATTTTATTGTGAAAAGCACTATTGTGCATGTGACATGAAAGTCACAACATATTTTATTGTGAAAAGCACTATTGTGCATGTGACATGACAGTCACAACACATTTTATTGTGAAAAGCACTATTTAACTGTGTATATGACTTGAAAGTGAGGACACATTTTTATTGTGAAAAATGCCATTTAATTGCATATGACTTGACAGTGATGATACATTTTATTGTGAAAAACACTATTTAACTGTGTATGTGACTTGTCAGTGAGGACACGTTTTATTGTGAAAAGCAATATTTAACTGTGCATGTGACTTGACAGTGACGACACATTTTATTGTGAAAAGCACTATTTAACTGCATGGGACTTGACAGTGAGGGCACATTTTATTGTGAAAAGCACTGTTTAATTGCAAATGACTTGACAGTGAGGACACATTTTATTGTGAAAAACAGTAATTGTGCATGTGACTTGACAGTGAGGACCCATTTTATTGTGAAAAGCGCTATTTAACTGTATGTGACTTGACAGTGAGAACACATTTTATTGTGAAAAGCTCTAATTAACTGTGTATATGACTTGAAAATGAGGACACCTTTTATTGTGAAAAATGCCATTTAATTGCATATGACTTGACAGTGATGATACATTTTGTTGTGAAAAATGCCATTTAACTGCATATGACTTGACAGTGATGACATATTTTATTGTGAAAAGCACTAATTAACTGTGTATATGACTTGACATTGAATACACCTTTTATTGTGATAAATGCCATTTAATTGCATATGACTTGACAGTGATGATACATTTTATTGTGAAAAACACTATTTAACTGTGCATGTGACTTGTCAGTGAGGACACGTTTTATTGTGAAAAGCAATATTTAACTGTGCATGTGACTTGACAGTGACGACATATTTTATTGTGAAAAGCACTATTTAACTGCATGTGACTTGACAGTGAGGGCACATTTTATTGTGAAAAGCGCTGTTTAATTGCGAATGACTTGACAGTGAGGACACATTTTATTGTGAAAAACAGTAATTGTGCATGTGACTTGACAGTGAGGACATATTTTATTGTGAAAAGCACTATTTAACTGTATGTGACTTGACAGTGAGGACCCATTTTATTGTGAAAAGCACTATTTAACTGTATGTGACTTGACAGCGAGAACACATTTTATTGTGAAAAGCTCTATTGTGCAAGTGACATGACAGTCACAACATATTTTATTGTGAAAAGCACTATTGTGCATGTGACATGACAGTCACAACACATTTTATTGTGAAAAGCACTATTTAACTGTGTATATGACTTGACAGTGAAGACACATTTTATTGTGAAAAATGCCATTTAACTTCATATGACTTGACAGTGATGACACATTTTATTGTGAAAAACACTATTTAACTGTGCATGTGACTTGTCAGTGAGGACACATTTTATTGTGAAAAGCAATATTTAACTGTGCATGTGACTTGACAGTGACGACATATTTTATTGTGAAAAGCACTATTTAACTGCATGTGACTTGACAGTGAGGGCACATTTTATTGTGAAAAGCACTGTTTAATTGCAAATGACTTGACAGTGAGGACACATTTTATTGTGAAAAACAGTAATTGTGCATGTGACTTGACAGTGAGGACATATTTTATTGTGAAAAGCACTATTTAACTGTATGTGACTTGACAGTGAGGACCCATTTTATTGTGAAAAGCACTATTTAACTGTATGTGACTTGACAGCGAGAACACATTTTATTGTGAAAAGCTCTATTGTGCAAGTGACATGACAGTCACAACATATTTTATTGTGAAAAGCACTATTGTGCATGTGACATGACAGTCACAACACATTTTATTGTGAAAAGCACTATTTAACTGTGTATATGACTTGACAGTGAAGACACATTTTATTGTGAAAAATGCCATTTAACTTCATATGACTTGACAGTGATGACACATTTTATTGTGAAAAACACTATTTAACTGTGCATGTGACTTGTCAGTGAGGACACATTTTATTGTGAAAAGCAATATTTAACTGTGCATGTGACTTGACAGTGACGACATATTTTATTGTGAAAAGCACTATTTAACTGCATGTGACTTGACAGTGAGGGCATATTTTATTGTGAAAAGCACTATTTAACTGCATGTGACTTGACAGTGAGGACACATTTTATTGTGAAAAACAGTAATTGTGCATGTGACTTGACAGTGAGGACATATTTATTGTGAAAAGCACTGTTTAATTGCAAATGACTTGACAGCAAGAACACATTTTATTGTGAAAAGCTCTATTGTGCAAGTGACATGACAGTCACAACATATTTTATTGTGAAAAGCACTATTGTGCATGTGACATGACAGTCACAACACATTTTATTGTGAAAAGCACTATTGTGCATGTGACATGACAGTCACAACACATTTTATTGTGATAAAGCACTATTTAACTGTGTATATGACTTGACAGTGAAGACACATTTTATTGTGAAAAATGCCATTTAACTTCATATGACTTGACAGTGATGACACATTTTATTGTGAAAAGCACCATTTAACTGTGTATATGACTTGACAGTGAGGACACCTTTTATTGTGAAAATCACTAACTGCATGTGACTTGACAGTGAGGACACATTTTATTGTGAAAAGCACCATTTAACTGTGTATGACTTGACAGTGAGGACACCTTTAATTGTGAAAATCACTAACTGCATGTGACTTGACAGTGAGGACACATTTTATTGTGAAAAGCACTATTTAACTGCATGTGACTTGACAGTGAAAACACATTTTATTGTGAAAAACTCAATTTAAATGTATACGTGACTTGACAGTGAGGACACATTTTAATGTGAAAAGCACTATTTAACTGCATATGACTTGACAATGAGGACGCATTTTATTGTGAAAA
>NC_084556.2:54317500-54322500 GCF_033978685.3 Nerophis lumbriciformis | reverse complement strand
GTATATATATATATATATATATATATATATATATATATATATATATATATATATATATATATATATATATAAATCTCCTGATGATTGAGGGTACCCCCCCTCATGAAACAGGCCTGTAGAGATGAAATAGTCTTGTGATTTTTTTCCCCACACATACATATATATATATATATATATATATATATATATATATATATATATATATACACAGGTAAAAGCCAGTAAATTAGAATATTTTGAAAAACTTGATTTATTTCAGTAATTGCATTCAAAAGGTGTAACTTGTACATTATATTTATTCATTGCACACAGACTGATGCATTCAAATGTTTATTTCATTTAATTTTGATGATTTGAAGTGGCAACAAATGAAAATCCCAAATTCCGTGTGTCACAAAATTAGAATATTACTTAAGGCTAATACAAAAAAGGGATTTTTAGAAATGTTGGCCAACTGAAAAGTATGGAAAATAAGGAATATGTGCATGTACAATACTCAATACTTGGTTGGAGCTCCTTTTGCCTCAATTACTGCGTTAATGCGGCGTGGCATGGAGTCGATGAGTTTCTGGCACTGCTCAGGTGTTATGAGAGCCCAGGTTGCTCTGATAGTGGCCTTCAACTCTTCTGCGTTTTTGGCTCTGGCATTCTGCATCTTCCTTTTCACAATACCCCACAGATTTTCTATGGGGCTAAGGTCAGGGGAGTTGGCGGGCCAATTTAGAACAGAAATACCATGGTCCGTAAACCAGGCACGGGTAGATTTTGCGCTGTGTGCAGGCGCCAAGTCCTGTTGGAACTTGAAATCTCCATCTCCATAGAGCAGGTCAGCAGCAGGAAGCATGAAGTGCTCTAAAACTTGCTGGTAGACGGCTGCGTTGACCCTGGATCTCAGGAAACAGAGTGGACCGACACCAGCAGATGACATGGCACCCCAAACCATCACCCAACCATGCAAATTTTGCATTTCCTTTGGAAATCGAGGTCCCAGAGTCTGGAGGAAGACAGGAGAGGCACAGGATCCACGTTGCCTGAAGTCTAGTGTAAAGTTTCCACCATCAGTGATGGTTTGGGGTGCCATGTCATCTGCTGGTGTCGGTCCACTCTGTTTCCTGAGATCCAGGGTCAACGCAGCCGTCTACCAGCAAGTTTTAGAGCACTTCATGCTTCCTGCTGCTGACCTGCTCTATGGAGATGGAGATTTCAAGTTCCAACAGGACTTGGCGCCTGCACACAGCGCAAAATCTACCCGTGCCTGGTTTACGGACCATGGTATTTCTGTTCTAAATTGGCCCGCCAACTCCCCTGACCTTAGCCCCATAGAAAATCTGTGGGGTATTGTGAAAAGGAAGATGCAGAATGCCAGACCCAAAAACGCAGAAGAGTTGAAGGCCACTATCAGAGCAACCTGGGCTCTCATAACACCTGAGCAGTGCCAGAAACTCATCGACTCCATGCCACGCCGCATTAACGCAGTAATTGAGGCAAAAGGAGCTCCAACCAAGTATTGAGTATTGTACATGCTCATATTTTTCATTTTCATACTTTTCAGTTGGCCAACATTTCTAAAAATCCCTTTTTTGTATTAGCCTTAAGTAATATTCTAATTTTGTGACACACGGAATTTTGGATTTTCATTTGTTGCCACTTCAAATCATCAAAATTAAATGAAATAAACATTTGAATGCATCAGTCTGTGTGCAATGAATAAATATAATGTACAAGTTACACCTTTTGAATGCAATTACTGAAATAAATCAAGTTTTTCAAAATATTCTAATTTACTGGCTTTTACCTGTATGTATGTATATATATATATATATATATATATATATATATATATATATATATATATATATATATAATATTATTATTATTATTATTATTATTATTATTATTGCTGTCAACATGTTTTGCTTCTGTCCTTGAGTCAAGACTGACAATTATTTTAAAAATCTATTTAATTCATACTAATATGCATCAATAATTGTATACATTATCATGATAAATCTATATTTAATAGTGTCAACACGTTTCGCTTTCTTTCTTTTAGTCAAAACAGACAAAATCATAAAAAAATAAAATAATTATTACAATAAACTATGAGAAAATAATTGTCTTATTATTATTGTTACACATATAATTTTATATTTAATATTTTTACTGACCCATCCTTTTAGTCAAGACAGACAAAATGATTACAACATTTTTTTTATGGTACCAGACAATATTTGTATTTAATGTTATTATTATAATTAGCATCCATATAATGTCTTAATAATTTAAGACAGACAAAATAATTAAAAAATAAATTAAATTGATAATACGATAATTGTATTTATCATTATACATATACATCTATATTTAATATTATTATTATTATTATTATTGCCGTCAACATGTTTTGCCTCTGTCCTTGGAGTCAAGACTGATAATTATTTTTAAAATATATTTAATTCATAATTATATGCATCAATAATTGTATAAAGTATCATGATAAATCTATATTTAATAGTGTCAACACGTTTTGCTTTCTTTCTTTTAGTCAAAACAGACAAAAAAAAATAATGTAATTACAATAAACTATGAGAAAATAATTGTCTTATTATTATTACACATATAATTTTATATTTAATATTTTTACAGATGTCAAAATTTTTTGCCTCCTTCCTTTTAATCAAGACAGAATAAATGATTAAAACATATTTTTTGTAGTATCAGACAATATTTGTATTTAATGATATTATTATAATTGATATCCATATTAGGTCTTAATAAATTAAGACAGACAAAATAATAAAAAAATAAATAGAATTGATGATAATATGAAACAATAATTGTATTTATCATGATACATATACATCTATATTTATTATTATTATTATTATTATTATTGCTGTCAACATGTTTTGCTTCTGTCCTTGGAGTCAAGACTGACAATTATTTTAAAAATCTATTTAATTCATACTAATATGCATCAATAATTGTATACATTATCATGATAAATCTATATTTAATAGTGTCAACACGTTTTGCTTTCTTTCTTTTAGTCAAAACAGACAAAATAATTTAAAAAATATATTTAATTACAATAAAAAATTAGAAAATAATTGTCCTATTATTATTGTTACACATATAATTTTTATATTTAATATTTTTACTGATGTCAAAATGTTTTGCATCCTTCCTTTTAGTCAAAACAGACAAAATAAATTAATAAAAAAAAATGTAATTACTATAAACTATGAGAAAATAATTGTTTTATTATTATTGTTACACGTATAATTTTATATTTAATATATTTACTGATATCAAAATGTTTTGCCTCCTTCCTTTTAGTCAAGACAGACAAAATGATTAAAACATTTTTTTTATGGTTTCAGACAATATTTGTATTTAATGTTATTATTATAATTAGTATCCATATAATGCCTTAATAATTTAAGACAGACAAAATATTTAAAAAATAAATGAAATTTATAATAATATGAAATGATAATTGTATTTATCATGATACATATACATCTATATTTAATATTATTATTATTATTATTATTGCTGTCAACATGTTTTGCTTCTGTCCTTGGAGTCAAGACTGACAATTATTTAAAAAAATCTATTTAATTCATACTAATATGCATCAATAATTGTATACATTATCATGATAAATCTATATTTAATAGTGTCAACACGTTTTGCTTTCTTTCTTTTAGTCAAAACAGACAAAATAATTTAAAAAAATATATTTAATTACAATAAAAAATTAGAAAAGAATTGTCCTATTATTATTGTTGCGCATATCATTTTATGTTTAATATTTTCACTGACGTCAAAATGTTTTGCATCCTTCCTTTTAGTCAAAACAGACAAAATAAAAAAATAAAAAATTGTAATTACAATAAACTATGAGAAAATAATTGTCCTATTGTTATTATTACACGTATAATTTTATATTTAATATATTTACTGATGTCAAACTGTTTTGCCTCCTTCCTTTTAGTCAAGACAGACAAAATGATTAAAACATTTTTTTTATGGTTTCAGACAATATTTGTATTTAATGTCATTATTATAATTAGCATCCATATAATGTCTTAATAATTTAAGACAGACAAAATATTTAAAAAATAAATGAAATTGATAATAATATGAAATGATAATTGTATTTATCATGATACATATACATCTATATTTATTATTATTATTATTATTATTATTATTGCTGTCAACATGTTTTGCTTCTGTCCTTGGAGTCAAGACTGACAATTATTTTAAAAATCTATTTAATTCATAATTATACGCATCAATAATTGTATAAAGTATCATGATAAATCTATATTTAATAGTGTCAACACGTTTTGCGTTCTTTCTTTTAGTCAAAACAGACAAAATAATTTAAAAAATATATTTCATTACAATAAAAAAATAGAAAATAATTGTCTTATTATGTTACACATATCATTTTATATTTAATATTTTTACTGACGTCAAAATGTTTTGCATCCTTCCTTTTAGTCAAAACAGACAAAATAAATTAATAATAAAATGTAATTACTATAAACTAAGAGAAAATAATTGTCTTATTATTATTGTTACACGTATACTTTTATATTTAATATATTTACTGATGTCAAAATGTTTTGCCTCCTTCCTTTTAGTCAAGACAGACAAAATGATTAAAACATTTTTTTTATGGTATCAGACAATATTTGTATTTAATGTTATTATTATAATTAATATCCATATAATGTCTTAATAATTTAAGACAGACAAAATATTTAAAAAATAAATGAAATTGATAATAATATGAAATGATAATTGTATTTATCATGATACATATAAATCTATATTTAATATTATTATTATTATTATTATTGCTGTCAACATGTTTTGCTTCTGTCCTTGGAGTCAAGACTGACAATTATTTTAAAAATCTATTTAATTCATACTAATATGCATCAATAATTGTATACATTATCATGATAAATCTATATTTAATA
>NC_084556.2:54250000-54312500 GCF_033978685.3 Nerophis lumbriciformis | reverse complement strand
TGGGTGCTGGTTAGCGCCTTGCATGGCAGCTCCCTCCATCAGTGTGTGAATGTGTGTGTGAATGGGTAAATGTGGAAGTAGTGTCAAAGCGCTTTGAGTACCTTGAAGGTAGAAAAGCGCTATACAAGTACAACCCATTATTTATTTATTCTAGTTACTATGGTACTATCGTAGTCAGTTACTGTGTTACTACTGTAGTCGTTTACTATGGTATGCTAGTTAATATGGTACTACTGTAGTTATTTGCTATGGTATTCTAGTTACTATGGTACTACTGTAGTCGTTTACTATGGTATTCTAGTTACTATGGTACTAGTGTAGTTATTTGCTATGGTATTCTAGTTACTATGGTACTACTGTAGTCGTTTACTATGGTATTCTAGTTACTATGGTACTATTGTAGTCGTTTACCATTATATTCTAGTTACTATGGTACTACTGTAGTCGTTTACTATTATATGCTAGTTACTATGGTACTACTGTAGTTGTTTACTACGGTATTCTAGTTACTACGGTACTATTGTAGTTGTTTACTATGGTATTGTCGTTACTATGGCACTATTGTAGTCATTTACTATGGTATTTTAGTTACTATGGTAGTATTGTAGTCGTTTACTATGGTATTCTAGTTACTATGGTACTATTGTAGTTGTTTACTATGGTATTCTAGTTACTATGGTACTATTGTAGTTGTTTACTATGGTATTCTAGTTACTATGGTACTAGTGTAGTTATTTGCTATGGTATTCTAGTTACTATGGTACTACTGTAGTCGTTTACTATGGTATTCTAGTTATTATGGTACTAGTGTAGTTATTTGCTATGGTATTCTAGTTACTATGGTACTACTGTAGTCGTTTACTATGGTATTGTAGTTACTATGGTACTATTGTAGTCGTTTACCATTATATTCTAGTTACTATGGTACTACTGTAGTCGTTTACTATTATATGCTAGTTACTATGGTACTACTGTAGTTGTTTACTACGGTATTCTAGTTACTACGGTACTATTGTAGTTGTTTACTATGGTATTGTCGTTACTATGGCACTATTGTAGTCATTTACTATGGTATTTTAGTTACTATGGTAGTATTGTAGTCGTTTACTATGGTATTCTAGTTACTATGGTACTATTGTAGTTGTTTACTATGGTATTCTAGTTACTATGGTACTATTGTAGTTGTTTACTATGGTATTTTAGATACTATGGTACTACTGTAGTTGTTTACTATGGTATTCTAGTTACTATGGTACTATTGTAGTCGTTTACTATTATATGCTAGTTAATATGGTACTACTGTAGTTGTTTACTATGGTATTCTGGTTACTATGGTACTACTGTAGTCGTTTACTATGGTATTCTAGTTACTATGGTACTACTGTAGTCGTTTACTATTATTTGCTAGTTACTATGGTACTACTGTAGTTGTTTACTATGGTATTCCAGTTACTATGGTACTATTGTAGTTGTTTACTATGGTATTTTAGATACTATGGTACTACTGTAGTTGTTTACTATGGTATTCTAGTTACTATGGTACTATTGTAGTCGTTTACTATTATATGCTAGTTAATATGGTACTACTGTAGTTGTTTACTATGGTATTCTGGTTACTATGGTACTACTGTAGTCGTTTACTATGGTATTCTAGTTACTATGGCACTATTGTAGTCGTTTACCATTATATTCTAGTTACTATGGTACTACTGTAGTCGTTTACTATTATTTGCTAGTTACTATGGTACTACTGTAGTTGTTTACTATGGTATTCCAGTTACTATGGTACTATTGTAGTTGTTTACTATGGTATTGTAGTTACTATGGCACTATTGTAGTCATTTACTATGGTATTTTTGTTACTATGGTACTATTGTAGTCGTTTACCATTATATTCTAGTTACTATGGTACTACTGTAATTGCTTACTATGGTATTCAAATTACTTTGGTACTATTGTAGTTGTTTACTATGGTATTCTAGTTACTATGGTACTACTGTAGTTGTTTACTATGGTATTCTAGTTACTATGGTACTATCGTAGTCAGTTAATGTTTTACTACTGTAGTCGTTTACTATGGTATTCTAGTTACTATGGTACTACTATAGTTGTTTACTATGGTATTCTAGTTACTATGGTACTACTGTAGCTGTTTACTATGGTGTTCTAGTTACTATGGTACTACTATAGTTGTTTACTATGGTATTCTAGTTACTATAGTACTACTGTAGTTGTTTACTATGGTGCTCTAGTTACTATGGTACTACTATAGTTGTTTACTATGGTATTCTAGTTACTATAGTGCTACCGTAGTTGTTTACTATGGTGTCCTAGTTACTATGGCACTATTGTAGTCGTTTACCATTATATTCTAGTTACTACGGTACTACTGTAGTCGTTTACTATTATATGCTAGTTACTATGGTACTACTGTAGTTGTTTACTACGGTATTCTAGTTACAATGGTATTATTGTAGTTGTTTACTATGGTATTGTAGTTACTATGGCACTATTGTAGTCATTTACTATGGTATTCTAGTTACTATGGTACTACTGTAGTTGTTTACTATGGTGTTCTAGTTACTATGGTACTACTGTAGTCGTTTACTATGGTATTCTGGTTAATATGGTACTACTGTAGTTCTTTACTATGGTATTCTAGTTACTTTGGTACTATTGTTGTTGTTTACTATGGTATTCTAGTTACTATGGTACTATTGTAGTTGTTTACAAT
Source organism: Nerophis lumbriciformis (assembly GCF_033978685.3). Classification (NCBI taxonomy): domain Eukaryota; kingdom Metazoa; phylum Chordata; class Actinopteri; order Syngnathiformes; family Syngnathidae; genus Nerophis; species Nerophis lumbriciformis. The sequence continues at coordinate 54,309,766 of NC_084556.2, read as the reverse complement.
GGTATTCTAGTTACTATGGTACTACTGTAGTTGTTTACTATGGTATTCTAGTTACTATGGTACTATTGTAGTCGTTTACTATTATATGCTAGTTAATATGGTACTACTGTAGTTGTTTACTATGGTATTCTAGTTACTTTGGTACTATTATAGTTGTTTACTATGGTATTCTAGTTACTATGGTACTATTGTAGTTGTTTACTATGGTATTCTCGTTACTATGGTACTATCGTAGTCAGTTAATGTTTTACTACTGTAGTCGTTTACTATGGTATTCTAGTTACTATGGTACTATTGTAGTTGTTTACTATGGTATTCTGGTTACTATGGTACTATCGTAGTCAGTTACTGTGTTACTACTGTAGTCGTTTACTATGGTATTCTAGTTACTATGGTACTAGTGTAGTTATTTGCTATGGTATTCTAGTTACTATGGTACTACTGTAGTCGTTTACTATGGTATTGTAGTTACTATGGCACTATTGTAGTCGTTTACCATTATATTCTAGTTACTATGGTACTACTGTAGTCGTTTACTATTATATGCTAGTTACTATGGTACTACTGTAGTTGTTTACTACGGTATTCTAGTTACTACGGTACTATTGTAGTTGTTTACTATGGTATTGTCGTTACTATGGCACTATTGTAGTCATTTACTATGGTATTTTAGTTACTATGGTAGTATTGTAGTCGTTTACTATGGTATTCTAGTTACTATGGTACTATTGTAGTTGTTTACTATGGTATTCTAGTTACTATGGTACTATTGTAGTTGTTTACTATGGTATTCTAGTTACTATGGTACTAGTGTAGTTATTTGCTATGGTATTCTAGTTACTATGGTACTACTGTAGTCGTTTACTATGGTATTCTAGTTATTATGGTACTAGTGTAGTTATTTGCTATGGTATTCTAGTTACTATGGTACTACTGTAGTCGTTTACTATGGTATTGTAGTTACTATGGTACTATTGTAGTCGTTTACCATTATATTCTAGTTACTATGGTACTACTGTAGTCGTTTACTATTATATGCTAGTTACTATGGTACTACTGTAGTTGTTTACTACGGTATTCTAGTTACTACGGTACTATTGTAGTTGTTTACTATGGTATTGTCGTTACTATGGCACTATTGTAGTCATTTACTATGGTATTTTAGTTACTATGGTAGTATTGTAGTCGTTTACTATGGTATTCTAGTTACTATGGTACTATTGTAGTTGTTTACTATGGTATTCTAGTTACTATGGTACTATTGTAGTTGTTTACTATGGTATTTTAGATACTATGGTACTACTGTAGTTGTTTACTATGGTATTCTAGTTACTATGGTACTATTGTAGTCGTTTACTATTATATGCTAGTTAATATGGTACTACTGTAGTTGTTTACTATGGTATTCTGGTTACTATGGTACTACTGTAGTCGTTTACTATGGTATTCTAGTTACTATGGTACTACTGTAGTCGTTTACTATTATTTGCTAGTTACTATGGTACTACTGTAGTTGTTTACTATGGTATTCCAGTTACTATGGTACTATTGTAGTTGTTTACTATGGTATTTTAGATACTATGGTACTACTGTAGTTGTTTACTATGGTATTCTAGTTACTATGGTACTATTGTAGTCGTTTACTATTATATGCTAGTTAATATGGTACTACTGTAGTTGTTTACTATGGTATTCTGGTTACTATGGTACTACTGTAGTCGTTTACTATGGTATTCTAGTTACTATGGCACTATTGTAGTCGTTTACCATTATATTCTAGTTACTATGGTACTACTGTAGTCGTTTACTATTATTTGCTAGTTACTATGGTACTACTGTAGTTGTTTACTATGGTATTCCAGTTACTATGGTACTATTGTAGTTGTTTACTATGGTATTGTAGTTACTATGGCACTATTGTAGTCATTTACTATGGTATTTTTGTTACTATGGTACTATTGTAGTCGTTTACCATTATATTCTAGTTACTATGGTACTACTGTAATTGCTTACTATGGTATTCAAATTACTTTGGTACTATTGTAGTTGTTTACTATGGTATTCTAGTTACTATGGTACTACTGTAGTTGTTTACTATGGTATTCTAGTTACTATGGTACTATCGTAGTCAGTTAATGTTTTACTACTGTAGTCGTTTACTATGGTATTCTAGTTACTATGGTACTACTATAGTTGTTTACTATGGTATTCTAGTTACTATGGTACTACTGTAGCTGTTTACTATGGTGTTCTAGTTACTATGGTACTACTATAGTTGTTTACTATGGTATTCTAGTTACTATAGTACTACTGTAGTTGTTTACTATGGTGCTCTAGTTACTATGGTACTACTATAGTTGTTTACTATGGTATTCTAGTTACTATAGTGCTACCGTAGTTGTTTACTATGGTGTCCTAGTTACTATGGCACTATTGTAGTCGTTTACCATTATATTCTAGTTACTACGGTACTACTGTAGTCGTTTACTATTATATGCTAGTTACTATGGTACTACTGTAGTTGTTTACTACGGTATTCTAGTTACAATGGTATTATTGTAGTTGTTTACTATGGTATTGTAGTTACTATGGCACTATTGTAGTCATTTACTATGGTATTCTAGTTACTATGGTACTACTGTAGTTGTTTACTATGGTGTTCTAGTTACTATGGTACTACTGTAGTCGTTTACTATGGTATTCTGGTTAATATGGTACTACTGTAGTTCTTTACTATGGTATTCTAGTTACTTTGGTACTATTGTTGTTGTTTACTATGGTATTCTAGTTACTATGGTACTATTGTAGTTGTTTACAATGGTATTCTAGTTACTATGGTACTACTGTAGTTGTTTACTATGGTATTCTAGTTACTATGGTACTATTGTAGTCGTTTACTATTATATGCTAGTTAATATGGTACTACTGTAGTTGTTTACTATGGTATTCTAGTTACTTTGGTACTATTATAGTTGTTTACTATGGTATTCTAGTTACTATGGTACTATTGTAGTTGTTTACTATGGTATTCTCGTTACTATGGTACTATCGTAGTCAGTTAATGTTTTACTACTGTAGTCGTTTACTATGGTATTCTAGTTACTATGGTACTATTGTAGTTGTTTACTATGGTATTCTGGTTACTATGGTACTATCGTAGTCAGTTACTGTGTTACTACTGTAGTCGTTTACTATGGTATTCTAGTTACTATGGTACTAGTGTAGTTATTTGCTATGGTATTCTAGTTACTATGGTACTACTGTAGTCGTTTACTATGGTATTGTAGTTACTATGGCACTATTGTAGTCGTTTACCATTATATTCTAGTTACTATGGTACTACTGTAGTCGTTTACTATTATATGCTAGTTACTATGGTACTACTGTAGTTGTTTACTACGGTATTCTAGTTACTACGGTACTATTGTAGTTGTTTACTATGGTATTGTAGTTACTATGGCACTATTGTAGTCATTTACTATGGTATTTTAGTTACTATGGTACTATTGTAGTAGTTTACTATGGTATTCTAGTTACTATGGTACTATTGTAGTTGTTTACTATGGTATTCTAGTTACTATGGTACTATTGTAGATGTTTACTATGGTATTTTAGATACTATGGTACTACTGTAGTTGTTTACTATGGTATTGTAGTTACTATGGTACTATTGTAGTCGTTTACTATTATATGCTAGTTAATATGGTACTACTGTAGTTATTTGCTATGGTATTCTAGTTATTATGGTACTACTGTAGTCGTTTACTATGGTATTGTAGTTACTATGGCACTATTGTAGTCGTTTACCATTATATTCTAGTTACTATGGTACTACGGTAGTCGTTTACTATTATATGCTAGTTACTATGGTACTACTGTAGTTGTTTACTACGGTATTCTAGTTACTACGGTACTATTGTAGTTGTTTACTATGGTATTGTCGTTACTATGGCACTATTGTAGTCATTTACTATGGTATTTTAGTTACTATGGTACTATTGTAGTCGTTTACTATGGTATTCTAGTTACTATGGTACTATTGTAGTTGTTTACTATGGTATTCTAGTTACTATGGTACTACTGTAGTTGTTTACTATGGTATTCTAGTTACTATGGTACTATTGTAGTCGTTTACTATTATATGCTAGTTAATATGGTATTACTGTAGTTGTTTACTATGGTATTCTAGTTACTTTGGTACTATTGTAGTTGTTTACTATGGTATTGTAGTTACTTTGGTACTATTGTAGTTGTTTACTATGGTATTCTAGTTATTATGGTACTATCGTAGTTGTTTACTATGGTATTCTAGCTACTATGGTACTACTGTAGTTGTTTACTATGATATTCTAGTTACTATGGTACTATTGTAGTAGTTTACTATGGTATTCTAGTTACTATGGTACTATTGTAGTTGTTTACTATGGTATTCTAGCTACTATGGTACTATTGTAGTTGTTTACTATGGTATTCTAGTTACTATGGTACTATTGTAGTAGTTTACTATGGTATTGTAGTTACTATGGTACTATTGTAGTTGTTTACTATGGTATTCTAGTTACTACGGTACTATTGTAGTTGTTTACTATGGTATTCTAGTTACTATGGTACTATTGTAGTTGTTTATTACAGTATTGCAGTTACTATGGTACTATTGTAGTCGTTTAAGATGGTATTTTAGTTACTATGGTACTATTGTAGTTGTTTACTATGGTATTCTAGTTACTATGGTAATACTGTAGTTGGTTACTATGGTACTATTGTAGTTGTTTACTATGGTATTTTAGTTACCATGGCACTACTGTAATAGTTTACTATGGTGTTCTAGTAACAGTATGAATTTTCAATTCATACTGTTACTACGTTAACACTATCAACATTTAATTGAGTTCTTTGAGAATTATTTTTGGGCCACGCCCCCTTTCCCCCCCTCTCTCCTACAGTACATTTCATCCGCTTACCTGTCGGGGGCCGGGACATCCAGTTTTTGTCCTTCGTCCCCGTCGTCTTCCCCGGTCCCGTTACGTTATGTCAATCCAAACTTTGTGTAAACATCTTGACAAATATGAGACGTATTATGTAAGTAAAGAAGGTGAGGCAGCAGCTCGCACATTCTCATACTTTCTGTAACATCCAGGAAGAAATGATCTTGAAAAATGCCTCATCTATAATCTACGTGAAGGAGCCCACAATTGTTTTTATTTAAATGTTGACAGTAATTTCACGAGGAAACCTTACAATGTGTTCAATCCGTTATAAAAGTGTATAAAATATTATTGTGATGTAGAAAAATTTCATATTTTGACCAATTTTCCCAGATTTTTTTATATTTTGAAAAAAAAAATGTTGATGCTCCTCTTAGACACGTAATAAAAGTGTTTGCTGATAAATCAAACATGATGTTCTAAAATAATGTTCAAAAAAACAATTAAAGTCTTGTCCAGATGTTTACTGACATATAATATTCATGTTTAAATAACTTTTAATAGCGTCTCCAAATATCGGCCTCCGAGACTACTACTAATTGGTATCCGTATCGGCCCTAAAAAACATTGCGACCTCATTTAGTGCACCCGTAAACATCCAAAAGCAAACTGTTTACAGTGCGTGTCATTTCTCCGCCATGCAAATATGTCGGAGGTCAGTCTGAAGGTCCGCGGTCACAATGCCAACATTGTCTGTGAAAGTGCCGAGTCGGCACTCAGCGCCGCCGTCATCACTTCCTGCTGCGGTGGCGGTCGCCGTGACATAGAGGAGTTGGCACGCCAGCAGTCACACACTCGTTATCCTTGTGGCGATTGTGGCGTCCCCACAAGTCACGCAGTTATTCCACCTCTTGGGTGTGTTGAACGCCCGAGAGGACTTGGACTCGGTCGGTGCAAGAACGAGGAGAGAGCACGGTGGCGTGGCGCCATTCTTGGTATGGAAACAAGAGGGAAACATTAAAGGACATATCAGAGGACATGTTGCAACCAGCTGCCAGTTCAGAGGCGCTATTTCTACAAAGGTCAAAACGAGGAACACAAAGAAGTAACAATCAAGCATTATTGCAAGTCTCAAACACGACATTTGTCAATACGGATTTTCTACGGATTTTCTACGGATTTTCTACGGATTTTCTACGGATTTTCCACAGATTTTCTACAGATTTTCCACGAATTTTCCACGGATTTTCCACGGATTTTTTTACGGATTTTCCACGGACTTTCCATGGATTTTCCACGGATTTTCCACGTTTTTCTTCGGATTTTCCATGGATTTTCTATGGATTTTCTACGGATTTTCCACGGATTTTCTACGAATTTTCTACGAATTTTCTACGGATTTTCTACGGATTTTCCACAGATTTTCCACGGATTTTCCACGGATTTTCCACGGATTTTCCATGTTTTTCCACGAATTTTCCACAGATTTTTCACGGATTTTTTACGGATTTTTTACGGATTTTCCACGGATTTTCCATGGACTTTCCATGGATTTTCCACGGATTTTCCACGGATTTTCCATGTTTTTCCACGAATTTTCCACAGATTTTTCACGGATTTTCTACGGATTTTTTACGGATTTTCCACGGATTTTCCACGGATTTTCCATGGAAAGTCCATGGATTTTCCACGGATTTTCCACGGATTTTCCACGGATTTTCCACGTTTTTCTACAGATTTTCCATGGATTTTCTACGGATTTTCCACGGATTTTCCACGGATTTTCCACGTTTTTCTACAGATTTTCCATGGATTTTCTACGGATTTTCCACGGATTTTCCACGGATTTTCTACGTATTTTCTACGGATTTTCCACAGATTTTCCACGGATTTTCCATGTTTTTCCACGAATTTTCCACGGATTTTCTACGGATTTTCCACGGATTTTCCACGTTTTTCTACAGATTTTCCATGGATTTTCTACGGATTTTGTACGGATTTTCCACGGATTTTCCACGAATTTTCAACGAATTTTCTACGGATTTTCTACGGATTTTCCACGGACTTTCCATGGATTTTCCACAGATTTTCCACGGATTTTCCATGGATTTTCCAGGTTTTTCTACGGATTTTCCACAGATTTTCCACGGATTTCCCACGGATTTTCCACGTTTTTCCACGAATTTTCCACGGATTTTCCATGGATTTTCTACGGATTTTCTACGGATTTTCCACGGATTTTCCACAGACTTTCCATGGATTTTCCACAGATTTTCTACGGATTTTCTACGGATTTTCCTCAGATTTTCCACAGATTTTCCACGGATTTCCCACTGATTTTCCACGTTTTTCCACGAATTTTCCACGGATTTTCTACAGATTTTCTACGGATTTTCCACGGATTTTCCAAGGACTTTCCATGGATTTTCCACAAATTTTCCACAGATTTTCCACGGATTTTCCACGTTTTTCTACGGATTTTCCACGGATTTTCTACGGATTTTCTACGGATTTTCCACGGATTTTCCACGGATTTTCTACGGATTTTCTACAGATTTTCCACAGATTTTCCACGGATTTTCCACGGATTTTCCACGGATTTTCCACAGATTTTCTACGGATTCAAAAAATTCCAACACCAACCCATTCCTATGATCTTGGACAATTGCGATAGTAACAATATTTTCAAAAAATTCCCGGTTTTCCGGGAATTCCCGGCGCTATTTCTACATACAGCTACAAACGTTTGTGTGTGTATATATATATATATATATATATATATATATATATATATATATATATATATATATGTCCTTACGTAACATCACCAGAATGATTGACAATTAGGAGGACCAATAGTCAAAATGATCCACCCAGAAATAAATAAAACAAATGGCTTATCAATAAGCCATTTAAAAAAAAAAGGTTATTTCTATGTATCATTATTCTAGTAGAGGCCTCTCCCCTCTCACCTTCTGTGCTCCCCTGCTCTGACTCCTACATGATTATTATTATTATCTACTGATGATAGTCAGCTCAGCTCCTGTTCTCCTCCATGTGTAAAGTGAGAAACACAACTGATGCTCAACAAGGAAGTCACCCCAAAGATAGCAAATGGTAAAAAAGAGTGCACCTTCTTTCTTCTTCCTTCTTCTCTTTTCTTCTTCTTTCTTCCTTCTTCTTCTTTTTCTTCTTCTTCCTTCTTCTCTCTTCTTCTTCCTTCTTCTCTCTTTTCTACTTCCTTCTTCTCTGTTTTCTTCTTCCTTCTTCTCTCTTCTTCCTTCTCTTTCTTTCTCTTTCTTCCTTCTTGTTCTTCTTCCTTCTTCTCTCTTCTTCTTCCTTCTTCTCTCTTCTTCTTCCTTCTTATCTCTTCTTCTTTTCTCTTCTTCCTTTTTCCTTCTTCCTTCTTATATTTTCTTCTTCTTTCTTTCTTCTTCTTCTTCTTCCTTCTTCCCTCAACTTCCTTCTTCTTTCTTATCTCTTTTCTTCTTCCTTCTTCTCTCTTCTTCCTTCTTACTTCTTCTCTCTTTTCTTCTTCCTTCTTCTCTCTTCTTCCTTCTTTCTTCTTCCTTCTTCTATTTTCTTCTTCTTTTTTCCTTCTTCTTCTTCTTCCTTCTTCTCTCTTATTCTTCCTTCTTCCTTCTTCTCTCTTTTCTTCTTCCTTCTTCTCTTTTCTTCTTCCTCCTTCTCTCTCCTTCCTTTTTTCTTCTTCTTTCTTCCTTCTTCTTCTTCCTTCTTCTCTTTTCTTCTTCCTTCTTCCTTCTTCTCTCTTCTTCCTTCTTCTCTTTTCTTCTTCATTCTTCCTTCTTCATCTTCTTCCGTCTTCCTTCGTCTCTATTTTCTTCTTCCTTCTTCTCTTTTCTTCCTTCTTCTCTTTCTTCCTCTTTCTTCCTTCTTCTCTCTTCTTCCTTCTTCTCTCTTCTTCCTTCTCTTTCTTCCTCTTTCTTCTTTCTTCTTCTCTCTTCTTCTTCCCTCTGCTTTCTTCTCTCTTCTTCTTCCTTCTTCTCTCTTCTTCTTCTTTCTTATCTCTTCTTTTTTCTCTTCTTCCTTCTTTCCTCTTCCTTCTTCTATTTTCTTCCTTCTTCTTTCTTCTCTCTTTTCTTCTTCCTTCTTCTCTTTTCTTCTTTCTTCTTCCTTCTTTTCTCTTCTTCCTTCTTCTTCTTCTTCTTCTTCTTCTTCTTCTTCCTTCTTCCCTCAACTTCCTTCTTCTTTCTTATCTCTTTTCTTCTTCCTTCTTCTCTCTTCTTCCTTCTTACTTCTTCTCTCTTTTCTTCTTCCTTCTTCTCTCTTCTTCCTTCTTTCTTCTTCCTTCTTCTATTTTCTTCTTCTTTCTTCCTTCTTCCTTCTTCTCTCTTCTTCTTTCTTCTTCTTTCTTCTTCCTTCTTCTCTCTTTTCTTCTTCTTTCTTCTCTTTTCTTCTTCCTCCTTTTCTCTCCTTCCTTCTTCTTCCTTCTTCTCTCTTCTTCCTTCTTCTCTTTTCTTCTTCTTTCTTCCTTCTTCATCTTCTTCCGTCTTCCTTCGTCTCTATTTTCTTCTTCCTTCTTCCTTCTTCTCTCTTCTTCCTTCTTCTCTTTCTTCCTCTTTCTTCCTTCTTCTTCTTCCTTCTTCTCTCTTCTTCCTTCTTCTCTTTCTTCCTCTTTCTTCTTTCTTCTTCTCTCTTCTTCTTCCCTCTGCTTTCTTCTCTCCTTCTTCCTTCTTCTCGCTTCTTCTTCTTTCTTATCTCTTCTTTTTTCTCTTCTTCCTTCTTTCTTCTTCCTTCTTCTATTTTCTTCCTTCTTCTTTCTTCTCTCTTTTCTTCTTCCTTCTTTTCTCTTCTTCCTTCTTCTCTTCCTTCTTCTTCTTCCTTCTTCTTTCTTCTTCTTCCTTCTTCTCTCTTCTTCTTCCTTCTTCTCTCTTCTTCTTCCTTCTTCTCTCTTCTTCTTGCTTCTTCTCTCTTCTTCTTTTCTCTTCTTCCTTTTTTCTTCTTCTTTCTTCTCTCTTCTTCTTCTTCCTTCTTCCTTCTTCTTCTTCCTTCTTGTTGTTGTTCTTCTTCTTCGCGTGCCCACATCACGTCTGTTGACACAACACTTGCACTTGTGATCATATTTCCATGATGATCTAAACTCTGATTCTTAGGACAGCCCAGCAATTTTCTGACTCCACCAATTTGACAAATTCATCAAGCGGACAAACGACTTTTGTCCCGATTGCCACTTTGCATACAGGACACTTGATTAGGTACACCATTTAATGGTTTGTTGTTGTGATAGCAGTGTCGCATACGTACGTCTGCGTGTCCGGTCTTCACATCTTCACGGACCTCAGTGACACTGCTGCCTTCGCCAACATGTTAATGACAACCTTGGAAGAACTCTCATGAAGGTGCCACATTTTTCCTTCATTTTTGTCCTGGAGGCATATTTCATATAGTGAATAATGCATGAATGTCAATGTTGACGTAGCATCTTATTAACATAGCCTCTTATTAACGTAGCATCCGTGTAGCAAATGTTCCCTCTAAGGTGCGCGCCTGTGCAATTGTGCACTGCTCAAGCGTCCTCTGCGCACGGCAAATCAATGCCACGCACAAAATCAAATAAAATTAAAGCTGCAAGCAGCGTTGGTCGGGCCCGCGTATTTGGCAGGTGCTAGTCCTAAGTGTCCCAATACTTTTGTCCAGTTATAGTCCTAAGTGTCCCAAAACTTTTGTCCAGTATTAGTCCTAAGTGTCCCAATACTTTTGTCAAGTTGTAGTCCTAAGTGTCCCAATACTTTTGTCCAGTGTAAGTGTCCCAATACTTTTGTCCAGTTTTCGTCCTAAGTGTCCCAATACTTTTGTCCAGTGGTATTCCTAAGTGTCCCAATACTTTTGTGCAGTGTAAGTGTCCCAATACTTTTGTCAAGTTGTAGTCCCAAGTGTCCCAATACTTTTGTCCAGTGGTATTCCTAAGTGTCCCAATACTTTTGTGCAGTGTAAGTGTCCCAATACTTTTGTCAAGTTGTAGTCCCAAGTGTCCCAATACTTTTGTCCAGTTTTCGTGCTATGTGTCCCAATACTTTTGTCCAGTGGTAGTCATAAGTGTCCCAACACTTTTGTCTACTTTTATCCGAATTGTCCCAAGACTTTTGTCTAGTGTACCTACCTTGTCTGCATTGTGTGGGCACGCTGGTGCTGCCTGCTTTTAAGCAGCCATCTTGAAAAAACAGCAGCATCAGCGCAGAGGTTCTTTGAAGGGTCATAAAATCAAAACCGGAGCAGGTATCAAAACTCTTTCGCCAACTTTTAATCAGAAGGGTTCAATCTCTCTCCTGTGTTAGTTTGAAGCCGAAACAACAAACGCGCTCAGAAGAGATAATGTTTGAAGAAAGGTGACCGGTTTTTACAAAAATGTTGTTTTGAAGGGGGAATAGCAAACTTCCTGTTGATTTTTGCTGGGGGTTGTCAATTTATGAAATGTAGGTCTAAGTTAGACCTACATAGAGGTTTTTGTTTCATGTCTCTCCGACCTTCCCAGTGGGAGTTACAGGCAGTTTTGTCATTTTTTTCTTCCGAGGAGCAGTTTTTTCTGCGTTTTATTCAAAAATTGCGCTAGCGCAATTTTGAGATTTGGGGTTAGGTTTTTTTATAAGATCGCAATTTTTGCCAGTCCTGATGTGTGCGTTCAGTTCGGTGAGTTTTGAAGCATGTTAAGGGGGTCAAATTTCAGCTCAAAGAGGCAAAAGTTACTGTTTTTAGTACTTTTTTGTTTTGAAGGGGGAATTGCCAACTTTCTGTTGATTTTAGCCCGACAATGTACTATTATGAAATGTAGGTCTAAGTCAGACCTACATAGAGGTCTTTGTTTCATGTCTCTCCGACCTTCCTAGTGGGACTTACAGGCAGTCCAGTTTTTTTTTCCCTAGCGGGCGCTAGAGCACAATTTTGAGTTTTGTGGGGGGTTTTTTTTTTAAAAAGGCAATTTTCGCAGGTCCTGATGTGTGGGTCAAATATGGTGAGTTTTGAAGCATGTTAAGTGGGTCAAATTACAGTTTAATGTGGCGGCGGAAGAATAAAGAATAAAGAATAAAACCTTACAAATTCAATAGGTCCTTATGTCCCATTGTATAAGGACTCCCTTTGGGAGTCCTTATACAATGGGCCATGCGGGCCCTAAAAATAAGCGCATAACAATTTTCGACACGACAGAGAAAACAGTTTTTGTCATCATTGTTCAAATATTGTAGCGTCTGTCGAGACGCTTTGAGGACATGAATTCCATGTCCATGTCCATGTCCACTGAGCAAAACTCTTTATTGTTGGCCATAAACACATCACCAAAACATTAGTAAAAAAAAATGATATCTAGCAAAAGTGGTCATTTTCTGCAGTACAAACCAGACCAAAAGCAACTTTGTTATATCAACAGCACCCGCTCGCTCTTTCTCACTTGCGCCAACACATGCACATATGGCACTTAGCCTGTGATGCGTTTACAGCCACACAAAAAGTCGGACAACTCCAACACCACACATAAAGTGTCATTCCAGGTCGTTACACTATGATTAACCAATCAAATGTGTGCTTATTCTAGTGTCATTTATTAGGAATCTTCATTTATAAATATTAATCTTTTTTTTCTTTCTGTCTTGCCTATGGTGAGGGCGGTCGCATTTTTGTCCGCTCCCTCCTTCCCTGCTTGCTCTCTTCGTTATTGTCTTGTCTGAACTTTTTTGAAGCCTCTTTCTTTGCGCTGTCCTCAAATCTAAACATCAAACATGGATATGATCAGCTGGACTCTCGACGCGATTGACAAAGTCTTTTCGAGAGACTCCTGGGATAAATGGAGAATCATGTGCCTCTCAGTCCTTTCCATCGAGGACGTGGAAGACATCTACCTATTTGGAACCGTGATCGCGGGGCACCTGCTGATTGGGCTGGGCATTGCTCTGGTGTATCGTCAAATTCGGAAGACGATGGCAGCCACTCAAGGAGCCCAACGGCTGTTCGTCGCAATGGAAGGATTGGGCCGGGCTGTGGGAACGCAGACTGTGGCCATTTCTGAACTGAATCGCAAGATGGATCACATCATGGAGAAGTTTGCTGAGAAGGAGAATTGAATTGAATTTGAGAGAAACCAGCATGGACAAATAGAGCAGGCAAGGAGGAAAACAACATCCTAATCTACGATTTGACTCCCTCGAATGGCCTTGACGCTATCGGGAACAGGCTGTTCTGAAAAACACCCCCGAGGACACGACGGACGCCTTTGACCTCCCTTTTTCTCAACAACTGGTGTCGAACTTTGAGATCGGCCCCTGTCCACAAAAATATTTCAACATCACACCCAAGTTAATTGGGCCTACCTGCACTCACCCGCCCCGTCCTCAACCAACGCCTTCACCAATGCTTAATTCCGGGGTTATGGATGGCTAGTAGCGCTTTATAGCAGCAGGCCGGCCTCCAGGGCACCAAATCCCCCCCCCCCCCCCCCTAGACTGATATTTTTTGCTCTTCCCCCCTTTCCCAATATCACCCTTTTCCCACCTTTTTTAAGGAGCGCCGTAAGTTGCTGACCAGACGGCGGTCCCGTCTTGTCTCCCTGTAATGTATGTTTGCTCATAGTGGGACTGTGCCGAAAATTAAATTTCAGTTCTTATGTGTCATGGCATCTTTTTTTAAAATAGTATTTTTACGACGTTAAAGAAGCCGCACTTCGGACACCCAAATCCTTAGAAGGTGCGTGTGTCAGAATAATTGTTTATAAGTTATCACGCGACTTGTTTGCTATGAGTTGAGGTTGCCCTGCGTGAAGACAAAAGCTGTCTTTGATCTTATCAAGCGGCTTGTAAACCTCCACTGCGATGGAATGCGCCGTGGAGGTGTCGGTTTCTTTGACCTATTGGACTGCCACAGGAAGGACCCGGGATCTACGAGAAGAGAGGAGGCAAACCAGATGCCACTCCAAGCACCTTTTTCTTTGAACTCTTTATGACCCAGTGCAGCAGCTGTTTATGACCCCCTCCCCTTAGAAGCAGCTGCAGCTATGTAATCAGGACATGCCCAAATAAATGAGGAGGCGTTCTCCTCGTGAGCTAAATTGAATCCTGTCACTGTTTGATTCCTTGCTTCTTGTCTTGTTTAATAGATAGTTCCGTGTTTGAACTTGACAGCGTGTTTTTACACCTTTTTTCAGCCATATTTTCCTTTAACTGCGTGGGTATTTTAATGGGAATCAGCCTCCCGCTGAGACCCCCTCCCCCCCCATGCCCGCCAAGCGTGTCGACATGAACGCCATGCGGTGGCGAGGCCGTCTCTTCGTGTGAGGCCAGCGGACCCCCTGCTGTCTCGGCGTCTTTCTTCAGCTCATGAAGACGTCGGCACACCGCCCAAACGTGCTGGAAGTCCATTGTTGTCGTTGTCATTACTCACGCCATTATTGTTTTTCTCCCTTTGACGTTCTGCCGCCTCGCGAAACGCAGATGCATGCTGGGAAACGCCGAGTGGAATCTCTCATTTATAATCACTGCGATTATTATTCTTTAGTTCTGAGGCGGTCTAAAATGATAAGATGGCGACATCAGTTTGTCCTACATAACAGGGGTAAGTACAAATAATGGCAGGAATCGAACTCGAGCGCAGACGTTCTTCGTCTCCAGGCCGGTCCAACATGATGAAATAATACATCAAAAACCGCACGGTGCCTTCGTTGTCTTTATCACCTTTGAGAAAAATGGCACCGTGGGAGGATACAAGAAGCCGTGCTAACCTCTAAGCGAGAGGTGCCGAACGTAAACGGGGGGCGGGGTGGGCGGATCGATACGAATGTCGACAGCAACGTTTAGAGGTGTGAGTCTTTGGGCACCTAAAGTTTCGATACGATTCCGAGTCGGTGTCTTTCTCGCTCTGGCTCCCGCTCCAACTCCAACGACGTGTCTCGTTCCGGCTGCTGCTAATAGAGGCGACAGGTGATTAGGAGCGGTATACATAGCTCGGTTCCCCAAATATTTTAAGGGGGCTTAAGAATATTTTAGGGGGGCTTGAGCCCCCCCTAAAATAGGCCTAGCAACGCCAATGCATCTAACACAATTTCCCAACTGATATGGAAACAGGGTTTGTATAATTGGTGTTGATATCAGCCAATACTCAGTATCAGTATAGTGTATGAATATTCAAATAAACTACAATTCAGAGCTGACAACGTTATATTTTTAAATATACTTCATTGGACGCCCCTGCTTTTATTATTACGGCGTGAACACAACCAACACAACCAAACAATGCATGTTATGGACTGATCGCTTCTTCTTCTCTCTTCTTCCCTCTCTCTTCTTCCCTCTCTCTTCTTCCTTCTTCTCTTTTCTTCTTCTTTCTTCCTTATTCTTCTTCTCCTTTCTTCTGTTTCTTCCTTCTTTCTTCTTTCTTCTTCCTTTTTTCTTCTTCCTTCTTCTCTTTCTTCTTCTTTCTTCTCTCTTCTTCCTTCTTTCTTCTTCCTTCTCATCTTTTCTTCTTCTTTCTTCCTTCTTCTTCTTCGTTCTTCCTTCTTCTTCTTCCTTCTTCTCTCTTCTTCTTCCTTCTTCTGTCTTTTCTTCTTCCCTCTTCCTTCTTCTCTCTTCTTCCTTCTTTCTTCCTTCTTTTATTTCTTCCTTCTTCTCCTTCTTCCTTCTTCTCTCTTCTTCTTTCTTCTTCTCTCTTCTTCTTCCTTTTTCTGTCTTCTTCTTTTGTCTTCTTCCTTCTTTCTTCTTTCTTCTTCGCTCTTCTTCTTTCTTCTATTTTCTTCTTATTTCTTCCTTCTTCTCTCTTTTCTTCTTCCTTCTTCTCTCTTTTCTTCTTCTTCCTACTTATCTCTTCTTCCTTCTTCTTTCTTCCATCTCCTTCTTCTTCCTTCTTCTCTTTTCTTCCTTCTTCCTTCTTCTCTTCCTTCTTCTCTTCCTTCTTCCCCCTTCTTCTCTTTTCTTCTTCTTTCTTATCTCTTCTTTCTTCTTTCTATTTCCTTCTTCTTTCTTCCTTCTTCTTCTTCCTTCTTCTCTCTTCTTCCTTCTTCCTTCTTCTCTCTTTTCTTCTTCCTACTTCTCTTTTCTTCCTTCTTCTTTCTTCCATCTCCTTCTTCTTCCTTCTTCTCTTTTCTTCTTCCTTCTTCCTTTTCTCTTTTCTTCCTTCTTCCTTCTTCTCTTCCTTCTTTATTCTTCCTTCTTCTCTTCCTTCTTCTTCTTCTTCCTTCTTCTCTCTTCTTCTTCCTTCTTCTCTCTTCTTCTTCCTTCTTCTCGCTTCTTCTTCCTTCTTCTCTCTTCTTCTTCCTTCTTATCTCTTCTTCTTTCTCTTCTTCCTTCTTCCTTCTTCCTTCTTCTTTCTTCTCTCTTCTTCTTCCTTCTTTCTTCTCTCGTCTTCTTCCTTCTTCCTTCTTCTTCTTCCTTCTTGTTGTTCTTCTTCTTCTTCGCGTGCCCACATCACGTCTGTTGACATAATACAGTGGCTGTGCCAGCAACTTGAGGGTTCCAGGTTCGATCCCCGCTTCCGCCATCCTAGTCACTGCCGTCGTGTCCTTGGGCAAGGCACTTTACCCACCTGCTCCCAGTGCCACCCACACTGGTTTAAATGTAACTTAGGATATTGGGTTTCACTATGTAAAGCGCTTTGAGTCACTAGAGAAAAAGCGCTATATAAATATAATTCACTTCACTTCACTTCACGAAATAAAAAGGTCCCACCTGGGCCATCCACTCACCTGTCGCTGTCTTCGAGGCCGGTCCTTGCACACCCCGTTCCGCGGCAGGCCCGCAGGCCACGCCCCCCTCCACAATCACAATCTTCCAGTGATTTTGTGTATTCGGCGTGACTCGGTTGGTGGAGCGGCCGTGCCAGCAACTTGAGGGTTCCAGTTTCGATCCCCTCGTCACTGCCGTCGTGTCTTTGGGCAAGACACTTTACCACCCACACCGGTTGTTAAAATAATTGTACCAAGTTATCACAAAAACTTCGAGTAAGAGTAAGGCTGGTGAAACTCCACTGTGTAGGGTGGAAGCAAGATGAAGGTGTTCCTGTTTCTTTCAAGTATTATAATCCTACAGAAAGACATTGTCTGACCCAAGGACTATAAAAGCGAAGAGGAAGCAGGACCAGAATCCCCTCCAGGCGACCTCTTCTTCAACTGTTTTGCGAACCTCTTTTTGAACTCGTTTACGACCTTTTCTGTGAAGTGTTTTTACGACCTTTTCTATTGAATTGTTCTGTAGCAGAAGGCAACGCTGTTTACGACCCACTTCCCTCTGAAAGCAGTTGTGGTCATGTGGTCGGAGAAAGTCAAATAAAAGAAGGAGGAGTACAAACTTTCGCCCAGAGCGTGCTGGAGATTGTACAAGGGCCAGAGGTGGGTAGAGTAACCAGAAATTGTACTCAAGTAAGAGTACTGTGTCAAGACTTGGACTTTGGCTTGGTTTGTTCTCCCGTGGTGCAAATGAACTGGACTGGTCAAGGCTTGAAGGTGGGTACATGATTTATTTTAAACTATCAAAAAAGGAATAAACAAAAAGCGCGCACAGTGGCGGAGAATAAAACTAGACTTTAAACACAAAACTTGCACATTGGCAGAAACTATGAACAATTAAACAAAACACTAACTGTGGCTTAACAAACAAAAACTTACTTGGCATGGAACCGGCATGAAAAAAAGAGTAGCTAGGGTCATCAGGGTGTGGAGAGTGTGCAGGAGCATAAATGTGGTGATGTCGTCAGGACGAACAACAGAAAATGAATGAACTTAAATACTATGGACATGATTAGTGAAAGCAGGTGCGTGACTCAAAACGTGAAACAGGTGCGTGACGTGACAGGTGAAAACTAATGGTTGCTATGGTGACAAGAGTGCATAATGAGTCCAAACGTGGAACAGGTGCGTGACGTGACAGGTGAAACTAATGGTTGCTATGGTGACAAAACAAAACAAAAGTGCACAAAAAGTCCAAAATTTAAACCGAACATTACTAAAACAAAACATGATCACACAGACATGACAACTGTTACTTTAGAGATTTATTACTCAAGTAAAAGTAAGGAGTAGTCACCCAAATATTTACTTGAGTAAAAGTAAAAAGTATGTTGTGAAAAAACTACTCAAGTACTGAGTAACTGATGAGTAACCTGTTTGTTTGATGATGACGGCAACAAATAATGCACAAAAATATAAAAATAGCAATGAGCAAATTCCGAGCCAGGAATATCTCTTAAGCAACTAAAACAATAATATATATTAAATAATAATACATTAACATAAAAAAAATTAAGGCAAATTGAGCCACAATAACTTAACAGCACCATAGGCTCAGTAGGCAGAGATTACAAAGGAAAATAACAAGTTAGCCTTTACACAAACCATAAACTGTGCACTTCTGATTGGTGTTTCTATGCATGTGTGAGTGTGTGTGCGACTCGACTGTGCGCGTGTGTGTGTGTGTGTGTGTGTGTGTGTCTATGAGGCTGCAGTGCGTTAATAAATGTCCCCACACGATGTACATTTGACAGTGATTTATAGCAGGGAAGCTAACACCAGCCTACGGTGACAGCCAAAATATCTACCAACGTTACTTACCGTGATGTACTTCCTCAAATTTGACGTTGAGTTCATGTAAGCTTAAGCTTGTTAATCATGTGACCGCCTGGCTCTGTTTGATTAGTGAAACGGAGTCAAACGTCACCAGTGACTGCATTTGATTGGTGAAACGCAGGCATGCGATAGATCCTACTATGAAGGTCTGTCTGACAAAGCAAAACAAACAAAGCGTGCATTAACAGATGGATAAAAATCAGTAGCGAGTAGCGAGCTGAATGTAGATAAATGGAGCGGAGTAAAAGTAGCGTTTCTTCTCTATAAATAGATATTACATATATATATTTACATATATCCGAATTTAAGTGTTACTTCTTTTCATTTTCATTTTCATATTACAAAACAGCTAGTGTTTTTCTTCCAAATGTGGTCTTTTGGTTGTCTGCAAAACTGTGTGCTTAACCTTGAAGTGAGGAATGTTAGAGAGAGAGATAATGGACATTTGTTTTGGCTAGAGAGACATGACTGCCAGGGACTTAAGAGGGAAAGAGGGTTTTTCGGGGGGCAGACCATCTTAGCGGGGAGATTGAATGTTCTATGCTGGACTGGTCTCAATGTATATATGCAAAGCTTTGCAAATATATTACAAAATACCTATTCTGTCTCTGGTGGTTCTTCTACTCAGCTTTAAGTGTCGTAAAGAGCTTGGGAGCGACTTGTGACTTGAATTCCCTGGGAGGAACAACTGGTCCAAAACGCAACAATTCTCAAGTAAAAGTATGTTGCATTAAAACTACTCTTAGAAGTACAAATTATCCCAAAAGTTACTCAAGTAGATGTAACGGAGTAAATGTAGCGCGTTACTACCCACCTCTGACAAGGGCACAGTGTCCAGGCGACTCTCCTCAATATTGAGCCAAATTTAATTCTGTCTCTGTTTGATTCTTTGCTTCTTGTCTTGTTTAATAGATGTCATCAGTGTTTGGACCTGACACCGTAGATAACGGGTTCCACTATGTAAAGCGCTTTGAGTCTCTAGAGAAAAGCGCTATATAACTATAATTCACTTCACTTTTGTTGTTTTTGTTAGTAGAGAATTTAGAGCCAATAGCCGTGTGTTTGTATCCTGCAGGTTGTTTATTTATTCACATCCACGCTCAAAGTGGGATGATATAACCATAAATGTTAAAACAAGGTTCCAGTAGTTTAATATTTCATATTTCCCAATAAGTACATGAAAACACATTCATATGGAAGGCCTTTTTTTTTTCTTTTTTTTTTTTCTATCGAAAGACGTTACCTTGGCTTTTCAGCGCTTCTCTATTCAGCCCTAAAGTGCTCGTTGAAGGTTGAAAAAAAATGAATGCATTACGGATGTTTGTTAGATGACGAAAGGAAGGGCAGAGTCACTAATCGCCACGTATATGACTTACTGCTGCAAAGTGTGCAAATGCAAAAGTGGAAAAAAAAAAGAACATATGCAGTGTTGTGTGAGTCTATTATGATTTTCTCGGAACGTTTGGCTGGCCTTCAGGACAAACAGCAGTTTGTCAAGAAAAGACGTTTTTGTTGCACATTGATTTGATTCCGCCGTAAAAAAGCTGCTCTTGGAATCCCACGCAATAACAACTCATAATCACAACACACACACACACACTCGTTTTATTTTGAAATACATCAGCAGATGTGCATAACAGTAATGGAAACACGCATCATTTCCACTAAAAAAAACAAACAGTAAAAGCCGAGTCATAATTCTGCATGCTTTGAAGGGGAAAACAGTGGCGCCATCTGGTGGATAATTAAAAAAATAAATCAAAGTTAAATTACAGTGAGAGCTTGAGATCAATGTTCCCTCTAATTTTTCATGTGTGTGAGCAAACGCACAAACACAGTGGAACACACACGTGCACACTGTGGTCACACCAGCAGCACATAACCTGACATAACAATTTAAATGTCTTACTTTTATAATAAAGTGACTAGTCAATTTCAAGAGATTATTTTCTAATATATGTGATTTGGCCCACTTAGATATTGTTTTGTCATGTCTGTGTAATCATGTTTTGTTTTGTTTAGTTATTGGACTCTTTAGTTTCTGGCTTTTCACTCCCTTGTCTTGTTTCCATGATTACCCCATTAGTTTCACCGGTTCCACGTTTGGACTCATTGTGCACTCTTGTTTGTCACCATAGCAACCCATTAGTTTTCACCTGTCACGTCACGCACCTGTTTCACGTTTTGAGTCGCGCACCTGTTTTCGTTAATCATGTCTGTAGTATTTAAGTTCATTGTTTTCAGTTTGTCTTTCTGGTGACATCCCCGCATTCTTACCCCTGTCACACTCTGTCTACCTCTGCGCACTTCATGCCATGTCCAAGTAAGTTTTTTCTATTAATGCCACAGTTAGTAGTGATGGGTTGATGAGGCGTCATGAAGCGTTTCGACACATTGCAAAACTGTATTGATACTGTGTCGATACTGTGTCACTAAATACTGACATCTGCTGGACATTAAAAATCCCTACAGGCAACCTATGGACCGACTCAACTGACACTGATTTGATGCCCTAGTACAGGGGTCACCAACCTTTTTGAAACCAAAAACTACTTCTTGGCTACTGATTAATGCGAAGGGCTACCAGTTTGATACACTATTAAATAAATAAATATATTGTCATTTGTAAGTTACACGTAAGTGTGATTTAAACAAAAATAGCTAAATAAATACATTTATATATATAAAAAAATGGGTATTTCTGTCTGTCATTCCGTCGTACATTTTTTTTTCCTTTTATGGAAGGTTTTTTGTAGAGAATAAATGATGAAAAAAACACTTAATTGAACGGTTTAAAAGAGGAGAAAACACGAAAAAATTTAAAATAACATTTTGAAACATAATTTATCTTCAATTTCGACTTTTTAAAATTCAAAATTCAACGGACAAAAAGAAGAGAAAAACTAGCTCATTTGAATCTTTTTGAAAAAATTAAAAAAATAATTTATGGAACATCATTAGTCATTTTTCCTGATTAAGATACATTTTAGAATTTTGATGACATGTTTTAAATCGGTTAAAATCCAATCTGCACTTTGTTAGAATATTTAACAAATTGGACCAAGCTATATTTCTAACAAAGACAAATCAGTATTTCTTCTAGATTTTCCAGAACAAAAATTTCAAAAGAAATTCAAAATACTTTGAAATAAGATTTAAATTTGATTCTACAGATTTTCTAGATTTGCCAGAACATTTTTTTTAAAATTTTAATCATAGTAAGTTTGAAGAAATATTTCACAAATATTCTTCGTCGAAAAAACAGAAGCTAAAATATTTATTCTTTACAATAAAAAAATTAAAAAAAATTTACTTGAACATTGATTTAAATTGTCAGGAAAGAAGAGGAAGACATTTAAAAGGTAAAAAGGTATATTTGTTTAAAAATCCTAAAATCATTTTTAAGGTTGTATTTTTTCTCTAAAATTGTATTTCTAAAAGTAATAAGAAGCAAAGTAAAAAATAAATGAATTTATTTAAACAATGTTGCATGAGATGAAGTGTTTATTAACTTTCTGTCCGTAAAAAATTAATATTTTTATTAGCAATTATGTAGTCCTGTAGCATCATTTCATGATTAATATTCAAAAAATAACATTCTTAACAAATGACAGTAGAATAAGCACACTGATTGAGGAGTCATAGTAAAACCACCTGAAATTTACACTTTATGTGTAGTGTTGGAGTTGTCCAACTTTTTGTGTGGCCTTAAACGCAACAGTGGCTACTTGCCATAGTCCGAACCCCAGCAGTTTCATATGCGCATTCACCCAACTCTTCTTTAGTGACAAATAAAAGGTTTTTTTTTTTCAAATTCAAGACAAAGTTATATGTTTTTGGTAACACTTTAGTATGAGGAACATATTCCAAGTAACAAAGACTTCATTTAGAGTTATTTGGACACTCGGGGAACATATTCTAAGTAACAAAGACTTAATTTAGAATTATTTGGACACTCGGGGAACATATTCTAAGTAACAACGACTTAATTTAGAGTTATTTGGACACTAGGGGAACATATTCTAAGTAACAAAGACTTAATTTAGAGTTATTTGGACACTAAGGGAACATATTCTAAGTAACAAAGACTTAATTTAGAGTTATTTGGACACTAAGGGAACATATTCTAAGTAACAAAGACTTAATTTAGAGTTATTTGGACACTAGGGGAACATATTCTAAGTAACAAAGACTTAATTTAGAATTATTTGGACACTCGGGGAACATATTCTAAGTAACAAAGACTTAATTTAGAATTATTTGGACACTAGGGGAACATATTCCAAGTAACAAAGACTTAATTTAGAGTTATTTGGACACTAGGGGAACATATTCTAAGTAACAAAGACTTAATTTATAATTATTTGGACACTAGGGGAACATATTCAAAGTACCAAAGACTTAATTAAGAGTTATTTGGACACTAGGGGAACATATTCTAAGTAACAAAGACTTAATTTAGAATTATTTGGACACTAGGGGAACATATTCTAAGTAACAAAGACTTAATTTAGAGTTATTTGGACACTAGGGGAACATGTTCTAAGTAAAAAAGACTTAATTTAGAGTTATTTGGACACTAGGGGAACATATTCTAAGTAACAAAGACTTAATTTAGAAGTATTTGGACACTAGGGGAACATATTCTAGGTAAGAAAGACTTAATTTAGAGTTATTTGGACACTAGAGGAACATATTCTAAGTAACAAAGACTTAATTTAGAGTTATTTGGACACGAGGGGAACACATTCTAAGTAACAACGACTTAATTTAGAGTTATTTGGACACTAGGGGAACATATTCTAAGTAACAAAGACTTAATTTAGAGTTATTTGCACACTAGGGGAACATATTCTAAGTAACAAAGACTTAATTTAGAAGTATTTGGACACTAGGGGAACATATTCTAGGTAAGAAAGACTTAATTTAAAGTTATTTGGACACTAGGGGAACATATTCTAAGTAACAACGACTTAATTTAGAGTTATTTGGACACTAGGGGAACATATTCTAAGTAAGAAAGACTTAATTTAGAATTATTTGGACACTGGGGGAACATATTCTAAGTAACAAATACTTAATTTAGAGTTATTTGGACACTAGGGGAACATATTCTAAGTAACAAAGACTTAATTTAGAGTTATTTGGACACTAGGGGAACATACTCTAAGTAACAAATACTTAATTTAGAGTTATTTGGACACTAGGGGAACATATTCTAAGTAACAAAGACTTAATTTATAATTATTTGGACACTAGGGGAACATATTCAAAGTAACAAAGACTTAATTTAGAGTTATTTGGACACTAGGGGAACATATTCTAAGTAACAAAGACTTAATTTAGAGTTATTTGGACACTAGGGGAACATATTCTAAGTAACAAAGACTTAATTTAGAGTTATTTGGACACTAGGGGAACATATTCTAAGTAACAAAGACTTAATTTAGAGTTATTTGGACACTAGGGGAACATATTCTAAGTAACAAAGACTTAATTTAGAAGTATTTGGACACTAGGGGAACATATTCTAAGTAACAAAGACTTAATTTAGAGTTATTTGGACACTAGGGGAACATATTCTAAGTAACAAAGACTTAATTTAGAGTTATTTGGACACTAGGGGAACATATTCTAAGTAACAAAGACTTAATTTAGAAGTATTTGGACACTAGGGGAACATATTCTAAGTAACAAAGACTTAATTTAGAGTTATTTGGACACTAGGGGAACATATTCTAAGTAACAAAGACTTAATTTAGAGTTATTTGGACACTAGGGGAACATATTCTAAGTAACAAAGACTTAATTTAGAATTATTTGGACACTCGGGGAACATATTCTAAGTAACAAAGACTTAATTTAGAGTTATTTGGACACTAGGGGAACATATTCTAAGTAACAAAGACTTAATTTAGAGTTATTTGGACACTAGGGGAACATATTCTAAGTAACAAAAACGTAATTTAGAGTTATTTGGACACTAGGGGAACATATTCTAAGTAACAAAGACTTAATTTAGAATTATTTGGACACTCGGGGAACATATTCTAAGTAACAAAGACTTAATTTAGAGTTATTTGGACACTAGGGGAACATATTCTAAGTAACAAAGACTTAATTTAGAATTATTTGGACACTAGGGGAACATATTCTAAGCAACAAAGACTTAATTTAGAGTTATTTGGACACGAGGGGAACATATTCTAAGTAACAAAGACTTAATTTAGAATTATTTGGACACTAGGGGAACATATTTTAAGTAACAAAGACTTAATTTAGAGTTATTTGGACACGAGGGGAACATATTCTAAGTAACAAAGACTTAATTTAGAGTTATTTGGACACTAGGGGAACATATTTTAAGTAACAAAGACTTAATTTAGAATTATTTGGACACTAGGGGAACATATTCTAAGTAACAAAGACTTAATTTAGAGTTATTTGGACACTAGGGGAACATATTCTAAGTAACAACGACTTAATTTAGAGTTATTTGCACATTAGGGGAACATATTATAAGTAACAAAGACTTAATTTAGAATTATTTGGACACTAGGGGAACATATTCTAAGTAACAAAGACTTAATTTAGAGTTATTTGGACACTAGGGGAACATATTCCAAGTAACAAAGACTTAATTTAGAGTTATTTGGACACTAGGGGAACATATTCTAAGTAACAAAGACTTAATTTAGAGTTTTTTGGACACTAGCGGAACATATTCTAAGTAACAAAGACTTAATTTAGAGTTATTTGGACACTAGGGGAACAAATTCTAAGTAACAAAGACTTAATTTAGAGTTATTTGGACACTAGGGGAACATATTCTAAGTAACAAAGACTTAATTTAGAATTATTTGGACACTAGGGGAACATATTGTAAGTAACAAAGACTTAATTTAGAGTTATTTGCACACTAGGGGAACATATTCTAAGTAACAAAGACTTAATTTAGAGTTATTTGGACACTAGGGGAACATGTTTTAAGTAAAAAAGACTTAATTTAGAGTTATTTGGACACTAGGGGAACATATTCTAAGTAACAAAGACTTAATTTAGAATTATTTGGACACTCGGGGAACATATTCTAAGTAACAAAGACTTAATTTAGAATTATTTGGACACTAGGGGAACATATTCCAAGTAACAAAGACTTAATTTAGAGTTATTTGGACACTAGGGGAACATATTCTAAGTAACAAAGACTTAATTTATAATTATTTGGACACTAGGGGAACATATTCAAAGTACCAAAGACTTAATTAAGAGTTATTTGGACACTAGGGGAACATATTCTAAGTAACAAAGACTTAATTTAGAATTATTTGGACACTAGGGGAACATATTCTAAGTAACAAAGACTTAATTTAGAGTTATTTGGACACTAGGGGAACATGTTCTAAGTAAAAAAGACTTAATTTAGAGTTATTTGGACACTAGGGGAACATATTCTAAGTAACAAAGACTTAATTTAGAAGTATTTGGACACTAGGGGAACATATTCTAGGTAAGAAAGACTTAATTTAGAGTTATTTGGACACTAGAGGAACATATTCTAAGTAACAAAGACTTAATTTAGAGTTATTTGGACACGAGGGGAACACATTCTAAGTAACAACGACTTAATTTAGAGTTATTTGGACACTAGGGGAACATATTCTAAGTAACAAAGACTTAATTTAGAGTTATTTGCACACTAGGGGAACATATTCTAAGTAACAAAGACTTAATTTAGAAGTATTTGGACACTAGGGGAACATATTCTAGGTAAGAAAGACTTAATTTAAAGTTATTTGGACACTAGGGGAACATATTCTAAGTAACAACGACTTAATTTAGAGTTATTTGGACACTAGGGGAACATATTCTAAGTAAGAAAGACTTAATTTAGAATTATTTGGACACTGGGGGAACATATTCTAAGTAACAAATACTTAATTTAGAGTTATTTGGACACTAGGGGAACATATTCTAAGTAACAAAGACTTAATTTAGAGTTATTTGGACACTAGGGGAACATACTCTAAGTAACAAATACTTAATTTAGAGTTATTTGGACACTAGGGGAACATATTCTAAGTAACAAAGACTTAATTTATAATTATTTGGACACTAGGGGAACATATTCAAAGTAACAAAGACTTAATTTAGAGTTATTTGGACACTAGGGGAACATATTCTAAGTAACAAAGACTTAATTTAGAGTTATTTGGACACTAGGGGAACATATTCTAAGTAACAAAGACTTAATTTAGAGTTATTTGGACACTAGGGGAACATATTCTAAGTAACAAAGACTTAATTTAGAAGTATTTGGACACTAGGGGAACATATTCTAAGTAACAAAGACTTAATTTAGAGTTATTTGGACACTAGGGGAACATATTCTAAGTAACAAAGACTTAATTTAGAGTTATTTGGACACTAGGGGAACATATTCTAAGTAACAAAGACTTAATTTAGAATTATTTGGACACTCGGGGAACATATTCTAAGTAACAAAGACTTAATTTAGAGTTATTTGGACACTAGGGGAACATATTCTAAGTAACAAAGACTTAATTTAGAGTTATTTGGACACTAGGGGAACATATTCTAAGTAACAAAAACGTAATTTAGAGTTATTTGGACACTAGGGGAACATATTCTAAGTAACAAAGACTTAATTTAGAATTATTTGGACACTCGGGGAACATATTCTAAGTAACAAAGACTTAATTTAGAGTTATTTGGACACTAGGGGAACATATTCTAAGTAACAAAGACTTAATTTAGAATTATTTGGACACTAGGGGAACATATTCTAAGCAACAAAGACTTAATTTAGAGTTATTTGGACACGAGGGGAACATATTCTAAGTAACAAAGACTTAATTTAGAATTATTTGGACACTAGGGGAACATATTTTAAGTAACAAAGACTTAATTTAGAGTTATTTGGACACGAGGGGAACATATTCTAAGTAACAAAGACTTAATTTAGAGTTATTTGGACACTAGGGGAACATATTTTAAGTAACAAAGACTTAATTTAGAATTATTTGGACACTAGGGGAACATATTCTAAGTAACAAAGACTTAATTTAGAGTTATTTGGACACTAGGGGAACATATTCTAAGTAACAACGACTTAATTTAGAGTTATTTGCACATTAGGGGAACATATTATAAGTAACAAAGACTTAATTTAGAATTATTTGGACACTAGGGGAACATATTCTAAGTAACAAAGACTTAATTTAGAGTTATTTGGACACTAGGGGAACATATTCCAAGTAACAAAGACTTAATTTAGAGTTATTTGGACACTAGGGGAACATATTCTAAGTAACAAAGACTTAATTTAGAGTTTTTTGGACACTAGCGGAACATATTCTAAGTAACAAAGACTTAATTTAGAGTTATTTGGACACTAGGGGAACAAATTCTAAGTAACAAAGACTTAATTTAGAGTTATTTGGACACTAGGGGAACATATTCTAAGTAACAAAGACTTAATTTAGAATTATTTGGACACTAGGGGAACATATTGTAAGTAACAAAGACTTAATTTAGAGTTATTTGCACACTAGGGGAACATATTCTAAGTAACAAAGACTTAATTTAGAGTTATTTGGACACTAGGGGAACATGTTTTAAGTAAAAAAGACTTAATTTAGAGTTATTTGGACACTAGGGGAACATATTCTAAGTAACAAAGACTTAATTTAGAGTTATTTGGACACTAGGGGAACATATTCTAAGTAACAAAGACTTAATTTAGAGTTATTTGGACACTAGGGGAACAAATTCTAAGTAACAAAGACTTAATTTAGAGTTATTTGGACACTAGGGGAACATATTCTAAGTAACAAAGACTTAATTTAGAATTATTTGGACACTAGGGGAACATATTGTAAGTAACAAAGACTTAATTTAGAATTATTTGGACACTAGGGGAACATATTCTAAGTAACAAAGACTTAATTTAGAGTTATTTGGACACTAGGGGAACATATTCTAAGTAACAAAGACTTAATTTAGAAGTATTTGGACACTAGGGGAACATATTCTAAGTAACAAAGACTTAATTTAGAAGTATTTGGACACTAGGGGAACATATTCTAGGTAAGAAAGACTTAATTTAGAGTTATTTGGACACTAGAGGAACATATTCTAAGTAACAAAGACTTAATTTAGAGTTATTTGGACACTAGGGGAACATATTCTAAGTAACAAAGACTTAATTTAGAGTTATTTGGACACTAGGGGAACATATTCTAAGTAACAACGACTTAATAATAATGTTCAATAATGTTCAAAGATTTATTATATATATAGACCATATATATAATAATCAAACAATACTAAACATACTAACTAAGGACATGGAGTGTGACAAAATCCAAGAGTGTGTATGGTGTAAGACTATGTGTGTAGATTAGCTGTTGAGTGTTAAAGTTAAAGTACCAATGATTGTCACACACACACACTAGGTGTGGCGAAAGTATTCCCTGCATTTGACCCATCACCCTTGATCACCTCCTGGGAGGTGAGGGGAGCAGTGAGCAGGGAATCATTTTTGGTGATTTAACCCCCAATTCCAACCCTTGATGCTGAGTGCCAAGCAGGGAGGTAATGGCTCCCATTTTTATAGTCTTTGGTATGACTAACTCACAACCTACCGATCTCGAGGCGGACACTCTAACCACTAGGCCACTGAGTAGGTTACCGTAAATGTTGAACGAGAGACGAGGATGCCCAGGGGAGGGAGAAGTCTACAGGTCCGAGTCCAAAGCGGGGTGGGAGGGGGGGCCGGGGGGGGGGGGGTTGGGGGTACGCACAGCTCACTTTCAAGGCGACGGAGGGTACTGCGGGGACCAAGCGGGACGTGGCTTACTGTACGCAAATAGATGGTTATATTCCGGCCCGGGATGGAAGGTTGTGCGGGCACGTGTGCTGATTGCAGATTGTCTGCAGGTGTGCGAACAGAAGGTTATATTCTGGCCCGGGATGGCAGGTTGTGAGGGGCAGGTACGCAGATTGCAGATTGTCTGCAGGTGTGCGAACAGAAGGTTATATTCTGGCCCGGGATGGCAGGTTGTGAGGGGCAGGTATGCGGATTGCAGATTGTCTGCAGGTGTGCGAACAGAAGGTTATATTCTGGCCCGGGATGGCAGGTTGTGAGGGGCAGGTATGCGGATTGCAGATTGTCTGCAGGTGTGCGAACAGAAGGTTATATTCTGGCCCGGGATGGCAGGTTGTGAGGGGCAGGTACGCTGATTGCAGATTGTCTGCAGGTGTGCGAACAGAAGGTTATATTCTGGCCCGGGATGGCAGGTTGTGCGGGCAGGTATGCGGATTGCAGATTGTCTGCAGGTGCGTGGAGGCACGCCTGTCAAAGATGAGGGCGCATTGGCCGTGACACTACCACAAGGGCTGCGATGGCGGAAGAAGGCCGCAGCAGAGAAGGGTCCCCCAGTCGTCTTGGACTCCATGCCACTGGACCCTGACCCGATTCCGTCAAGGATGGTGTGGTGACTGTCTGAGGGTTGCTTAAGCGAAAAATGTTGCCAAAGTCTGTGAAACGGTGTGAGAAAGGGAGAAATATTCCACATTGCATCAAATCTCCAGGAAAGAAAAGAGTTATTGCAAGATGAAGCGAGCACGCGTGTTAAAAAAAAATCAATTCCACACAACCTTTCAGTGTGATGAACACAGCTGCCCGGGGCCCAAAAGTCACATGCCATCACTCTGAAGGCGAACTGTGTTAATGAAAGGCGTGTACATTTCTCTCGCTGCACGGTGCAGTGCGGGCTCCTGTCACGGGTAGAGGATCTTTGACCTTGTCCTCCAAACAGGAGAGTGCTCTTTACCCTACAGACCAGGGGTGTTGCCACGGAGGGCCGCACACTGGAAGATAAAAGCATATTTTTTTGGTTTTCAAAACCTAAACCCTCAAGTTTGGGGTCTCAGTCGCAATCATTTGGCCATGCAGTCTGCTGAAAACGATGGAAAGCGCCACTCTACTTGGTAACTGACGCTGTGTTGCCCACGAAACACATTTTAAGCTATTCAACACTTTACTAAAGTAGAAGGCGAAAGCCCACAGTTCGTCACGTTTCATGTGTCAGGTCGGCCCTGTATTACAAAACCCCAAAAGCAGGGAACTTGTCACGTTGTGTAAATGGTAAATAAAAAGAGAATACAACAAATCCTTTTCTACTTATATTCAATTGAATAGACTGCAAAGACAAGATGTTTCATTTTTTATGTGAACTTTTTTTGTTGTTGTTGCAAATAATCATTCATTTAGAATTTAATGGCAGCAAAAAAGTTTTTACCACTGTGTTACATGGCCTTTCCTTTTAACAACACACAAACGTTTGGGAACTGAGGAGACACGCTTGATGTACAGCTTAAGTTGTTCAACAGTCCGGGGGTCTCCCTTCTGCTATTTTAGGCTTCATAATGCGCCACACATTTTCAATGGGAGACAGGTCTGGACTGCAGGCGGGCCAGGAAAGTACCCGCACTCTTTTACTCTGAAGCCACGCTGTTGTAACACGTGGCTTGGCATTGACTTGCTGAAATAAGCAGGGGCGTCCATGAAAAAGACGTTGCATATGTTGCTCCAAAACCTGTATGTACCTTTCAGCATTAATGGTGCCTTCACAGATGTGTAAGTTACCCATGTCTTGAGCACTAATACACCCCCATACCATCACACATGCTGCCTTTTACACTTTGCGCCTAGAACAGTCCGGATGGTTCTTTTCCTCTTTGGTCCGGAGGACACGACGTCCACAGTTTTTAAAAAAAACAATTTAAAATGTGGACTCGTCAGACCACGGGACACTTTTCCACTTTGCATCAGTCCATCTTAGATGATCTCGGGCCCGGCGAAGCCGGCGGCGTTTCTGGGTGTTGTTGATAAATGGCTTTCGCTTTGCATAGGAGAGTTTTAACTTGCACTTACAGATGTAGCGACCAACTGTAGTTACCGACAGTGGGTTTCTGAAGTGTTC
This sequence comes from Nerophis lumbriciformis, assembly GCF_033978685.3. Lineage (NCBI taxonomy): Eukaryota > Metazoa > Chordata > Actinopteri > Syngnathiformes > Syngnathidae > Nerophis > Nerophis lumbriciformis. Next base: position 54,278,276 of record NC_084556.2, on the reverse strand, counting down.
CTGAGTCCATGTGGTGATATCCTTTACACACCGATGTCGCTTTTTGATGCAGTACCGCCTCAGGGATCCAAAATCCATGATATCATCGCTTACCAGGCAAAGGACAGACTAAAAAATAACATTTAAAACAAAGGTAAAATACACGTTGAAAAAGCATATACAGATGCTGTTTTTTGAACTTTGCGCCTAGAACAATCCGGATGGTTCTTTTCAGCTTTGGTCCGGAGGACACGACGTCCACAGTTTAAAAAAAACAACAATTTGAAATGTGGACTCGTCAGACCACGGAACACTTTTCCACTTTGCATCAGTCCATCTTAGATGAGCTCGGGCCCGGCGAAGCCGGCGGCGTTTCTGGGTGTTGTTGATAAACGGCTTTCGCTTTGCATAGGAGAGTTTTAACTTGCACTTACAGATGTAGCGATCGACTGTAGTTACCGACAGCGGTTTTCTGAAGTGTTCCTGAGCCCATGTGGTGATATCCTTTACACACCGATGTCGCTTTTTGATGCAGTACAGCCTGATCCGTAATATCATGGCTTACGTGCAGTGATTTCTCCAGATTCTCTGAACCCTTTGATGATATTACGGAGCGTAGATGGTGAAATCCCTAAATTCCTTGCAATAGCTGGTTGAGAAAGGTTTTTCTTAAACTGTTCAACAATTTGCTCACGCATTTGTTGACAAAGTGGTGACCCTCACCCCCCGTCCTTGTTTGTGAATGACTGAGCATTTCATGGAAGCTGCTTTTTTTTATACCCAATCATGGCACCCACCTGTTCCCAATTAGCCCGTTCTGTCATGACTTGGTCCTGGGTGTTTGCTTTTCCGGGATGCAACGGAAAGTTGGCTCGGGCGAGACGGGAATGTAAGTACATTTTTATTTAAACTACAAAAAAAGGAAGTAAACAAAAGGCGCGCACAATGGCGGAGAACAAACTATGAAACCAAACACTTGCACAAAGGCAAAAACTATGAACAACAAAAAAAAACCACTAACTGTGGCAATAATAAAGAAAACGTACTTGGCATGGACAAAAAGGAGCAGAACATGAAAAAAGAGTCAGAACTGTGCAGAAGCATAAATGTGGGGATGTCGTCAGAACGACAAACTGAAAACAATGAACTTAAATACTACAGAAATGATTAACGAAAACAGGTGCGTGACTCAAAACGTGAAACAGGTGCGTGACGTGACAGGTGAAAACTAATGGGTTGCTATGGTGACAAAACAAAAGTGCACAAAAAGTCCAAAAACAAAACCGAACATGACCAAAACAAAAACAAAAATATGCTTTTTCAAAGTGTATTTTACCTCAGTTTTAAATGTTATTTTTGAGTCTGTCCTTTGCCTGTATTTCTTTGTGGTGTACAGCCATCTGTTCTTCAACTCTGCTTGTTTTTAAAGGGCTTTATAAATAAACTTGGTATGGTATGGTAAATCACTGCAGGTAAGCGATGATATCATGGATTTTTGGATCCCTGAGGCGGTACTGCATCAAAAAGCGACATCGGTGTGTAAAGGATATCACCACATGGGCTCAGGAACACTTCAGAAACCCACTGTCGGTAACTACAGTCGATCGCTACATCTGTAAGTGCAAGTTAAAACTCTCCTATGCAAAGCGAAAGCCATTTATCAACAACACCCAGAAACGCCGCCGGCTTCGCTGGGCCCGAGATCATCTAAGATGGACTGATGCAAAGTGGAAAAGTGTTCTGTGGTCTGACGAGTCCACATTTCAAATTGTTGTTTTTTTTAAACTGTGGACGTCGTGTCCTCCGGACCAAAGAGGAAAAGAACCATCCGGATTGTTCTAGGCGCAAAGTTCAAAAATCAGCATCTGTATATGCTTTTTCAACGTGTATTTTACCTCAGTTTTAAATGTTATTTTTTAGTCTGTCCTTTGCCTGGTAAGCGATGATATCATGGATTTTTGGATCCCTGAGGCGGTACTGCATCAAAAAGCGACATCGGTGTGTAAAGGATATCACCACATGGGCTCAGGAACACTTCAGAAACCCACTGTCGGTAACTACAGTCGATCGCTACATCTGTAAGTGCAAGTTAAAACTCTCCTATGCAAAGCGAAAGCCATTTATCAACAACACCCAGAAACGCCGCCGGCTTCGCCGGGCCCGAACTCATCTAAGATGGACTGATGCAAAGTGGAAAAGTGTTCTGTGGTCTGACGAGTCCACATTTTAAATTGTTTTTTTTTTTAAAACTGTGGACGTCGTGTCCTCCGGACCAAAGAGGAAAAGAACCATCCGGATTGTTCTAGGCGCAAAGTTCAAAAAACAGCATCTGTATATGCTTTTTCAACGTGTATTTTACCTTTGTTTTAACTGTTATTTTTTAGTCTGTCCTTTGCCTGGTAAGCGATGATATCATGGATTTTGGATCCCCGAGGCGGTACTGCATCAAAAAGCGACATCGGTGTGTAAAGGATATCACCACATGGACTCAGGAACACTTCAGAAAACCGCTGTCGGTAACTACAGTCGATCGCTACATCTGTAAGTGCAAGTTAAAACTCTCCTATGCAAAGCGAAAGCCATTTATCAACAACACCCAGAAACGCCGCCGGCTTCGCTGGGCCCGAGCTCATCTAAGATGGACTGATGCAAAGTGGAAAAGTGTTCTGTGGTCTGACGAGTCCACATTTCAAATTGTTTTTTTTTTTTTAAACTGTGGACGCCGTGTCCTCCGGACCAAAGAGGAAAAGAACCATCCGGATTGTTCTAGGCGCAAAGTTAAAAAAAACAGCATCTGTATATGCTTTTTCAAGGTGTATTTTCCCTTTGTTTTAAATGTTATTTTTTTAGAGTGTCCTTTGCCTGGTAAGCGATGATATCATGGATTTTTGGATCCCTGAGGCGGTACTGCATCAAAAAGCGACATCGGTGTGTAAAGGATATCACCACATGGACATGACACGTTCACCTGTGGGATGTCCCGAATAAGTGTTTAATGAGCATTCCTCAACTTTATCAGTCTTTTTTGCCACCTGTGCCAGCTTTTTTTGAAACACGTTGCAGGCATCACATTCCGAATGAGCTAATATTTGCAAAAAATAACAGTGTGAACGTTAAATATCTTGTCTTTGCAGTCTATTCTATTGAATATAAGTTGAAAAGGGTTTGCAAATTCTGTTTTTATTTGCCATTTACACAACGTGACAACTTCACTTGTTTTGGGGTTTGTACATCACGTATATATTGAAGAGGAGACATTGGACATTCGCGAGGACAATAAAGTGGAGTGTAATCTAATTACTTTCTCCAAGGAAAGTGTGTGGAAGGTTGGAATACATTTTAATAGGAGAGCGTCTCAGGCTGTCATGTTTTGCCGCTGCGAGAAGCAAATTAAACTACTCACCTTTTTTTCTTTCTTTTTTTAAAACTCTGACGCATCTCAAATGCAACTTTGAGGGGCGCTGACATCAATTATAGCTTGTTTTTGATCCTCTCGTCCTGCAGGCGCGTTGGCTCCTCTTGCTTTGACGTATCCTTTTTCATTTTGCAGCAGTGTGTAAAAAAAAAGTCTCATTAGGCCGTGTACCTAATGAATCGGCCAGTGCATAGTGCCTTTAATTGGCTTAACGAAGCCGTACACGACGCGGGGAAACCTTGAATGAGCCAAAATAATTGTGTGTGGTCATGCGAGGCGTAGTACATACATATAGTACATACTCCAGTATGTAGTACATGCATATAGTACATACTCCAGTATGTAGTACATACATATAGTACATACTCCAGTATGTAGTACATACATATAGTACATACTCCAGTATGTAGTACATACATATAGTGCATACTCCGGTGCATATGCATGAAGTTATTTACATGAAATCATGCACATGGGAGTCAATAACTTGCTGCTTTTATTCCCACTGAAACAAAGCGGGGGAGGACATAGGGACCCTGCCCACGACCCTCATTTATTTGCGGGAAATTCACCAACAAATAAGCAATGCGTGACAAAGATAAGTTAAGGTAAGATAATGCTTGGTTCCATACTTGCCAACCCTCCCGAATTTTCCGGGAGACTCCCGAAAGTCAGCGCCTCTCCCGAAAACCTCCCGGGACAAATATTCTCCCGAAAATCTCCCGTTTTTCAGCCGGAGCTGGAGGCCACGCCCCCTCCAGCTTTATGCGGACCTGAGGGAGGACAGCCTTTTTTTTATGACGGTAGGACAACAGGGTGACACGAACTAAATCATCCAGACTAGAGATAAATTGTATTATTATGTTTATCTTACCTAAAAATAAATATATTTATTAATTTTTTTTTTTTTAAACTAAATACATTTTTACTATATTTTGCTAAAAACATCAAAATTAATTGTATTTTTATTTGTATTTTTTCTGACTCCTTATTACATCCAGCCATAGAATTATACATTAAAATAAACATATTGGAAATAATTAATAATTAAATGATCATAATAATTCATTTAAAATGACCATATTTAATTATTAAAATAATTGCTTGTTTATCAACAACTTTAGCATTTTATTCATCACATTTTGAAGCTCTCCGAAGCCAAGTTATGTTATATTCCTTAAGATTTATTTATGCAAGTTTGAAGTATCAATTATCTAAACACAGTTTTGTTTGCATATTTTCAGGATGTATATATATATACCGTATTTTCCGCACCATAAGGCGCCCTGGGTTATAAGCCGCGCCTTCAATGAACGGCATATTTCAAAACTTTGTCCACCTATAAGCCGCCCCGTGTTATAAGCCGCATCTAACTGCGCTAAAGGAATGTCAAAAAAACAGTCAGATAGGTCAGTCAAACTTTAATAATATATTAAAAACCAGCGTGATGTGGGCGCGCATGGAGTCGTATATCAACATGGACGAAGCTGCGTGAAAAAAGCCACCCGGCCTCTTCGCGTAAACTTACCTTAACCACTCGCTCATCTTTTCTTCATCCATCCCTTCGAGTTAGCTTTTATGATGACGCCGGCTGGAAAGGTCTCTTTTGGCAAGGTCTTCCTTTTGAATATCACCATGGGTGGAAGTTTCTGGCCATTAGCATGGCAAGCTAGAACCACAGTGAAGGATGACTTCTCATTCCCTGTGGTGCGAATATTCACCGTACGTGCTCCCGTTGTATCCACAGTGCGGTTCACAGGAATATCAGTTGCTGTGAAATAGTAATCCGTGTGCGGATGGAGAGATTGCGTCTTTTCATGAACCGGATCCCTGACGCTTAGTAGGAGCCATTTTGTGGTCTTTACAGATGTAAACACACAAAGGAAATGATAATATCCGCGCGCTTTTTCTTCTTCTACGCGGGTGGGTGGTTGCTTACAGGAGAAGAAGAAGCGCTTCCTGTTCTATGGGGGCGGGTGCTTACCTTGGCGGTTGCTTGCGTAGAAGAAGAAGCGCTTCCTGTTCTACCGGGAAAAAAGATGGCGGCTGTTTACCGAAGTTGCGAGACCGAAACTTTATGAAAATGAATCTTAATATTAATCCATATATAAAGCGCACCGGGTTATAAGCCGCACTGTCAGCTTTTGAGTAAATTTGTGGTTTTTAGGTGCGCCTTATAGTGCGGAAAATACGGTATATATATATATATATATATATATATATGTATGTGTGGGGAAAAAAATCACAAGACTATTTCATCTCTACAGGCCTGTTTCATGAGGGGGGGTTCCCTCACTCATCTCCTGATGATTGAGGGAACCCCTCATGAAACAGGCCTGTAGAGATGAAATAGTCTTGTGATTTTTTTCCCCACACATACATATATTGCGCTCTACTACGGTATCGAGCACTATTTTTTGGATAACCTTATTAAGACATATATATATATATATATATATATATATATATATATATATATATATATATATATATATACATATATGTATGTATATATATACATATGTTTGAAATACTTGACTTGGTGAATTCTAGCTGTCAATATACTCCTCCCCTCTTAACCACGCCCGCGCCCTCAACCACGCCCCCGTCCCACCCCCGACCACGCCCCCCACCTCCCAGTCGGCCACCAATGTGGCCATTACCTGGGCGCCCGCCTCGCTGGCTGCAGCGTCGTTCCACTCGCCGCCGCCACTTGACTTTGCCTTGGTGGATTCGGGGATACTTTGCCTGGCGACCCACCGCCAAGTCCTCCCTCCGCCCTCCCGTGACTTTTGACCCTGCATGTGTTTTGTTTTTAGGACATCTAGGATCTGTCCTTAAGGGGGGGAGCTCTGTCATGATCCGTAGCTGCAAACCCAACTGTGACACATTCCACTTGTTCATATAGAAAATGCCCACATCACTCAAATTCCAGCCCGCATTTTCTCCGCGACCTTGCTTGCGGTCCTGCAGGTGTACGAAGCACATTATCTTCCTTTACAATGAGTGAAGCTGCACAAAACCTTGTGTGTGCAATTGTAAATCATTTATTTTTTTAAGTTTTGTGTTTCTTGTAGAATCTATATAAAGTAATATACATAAGCCTATTGTTAAAATAATGAAAAAAAACATCATTAAATATATTTGTTTTATTGTATTGTTACATTAATAGCTGTTTTATTATTATAGGATGGCTTGTTAAACATTTAATAGGATTTTCAGAGGGAGGAAAAACCAAGACATTTAATGTAAAATGTAAAATGAATAAATACATAAAAAGAAAATATATGGTTAAAAGCCATCGTCCCGGGGAGCATTTCATTTCGTCCTGTGCATTTTTTAAAAATAATAATAATAACAATGAATAATTTCTAAGTCTTTGTTAGCCGTTTGTGAAGTTTTGTGCTCGTGCGTAACATTCGCTCGCATCCTGTGCATCTCCTGGGGGCAAAGCCCCCCCTGTCCTTAAAAGCTAGTGACGCCCCTGCTTTAACTTAACTTTAACTTTACACATACAAACTGTAGCACACAAAAAAGCACATTTAATAAAAAAAAAACGTTATTATGGTCTTACCTTTACTTATAAGGGCGGGAACAGTGGTGTTCGTGTTGGAGGAGTTGTGAATGAATAAAATATGAAATCCGTGCTGCAGTCTGCAGGTGTACCTAATGTTGTGTCCTTGCAGTCGTTCACGGCTCATCCGGCGCGAGCAATGTTGTTTTTGCACTTTTTGGCTTCTTGTTAAGTGACTTTTTTTTGGGTGGATTCGGTCTTGCACGTGGAGGGTTTGGGTGTGGGCTTTGGTTGGTGTGGCGCTCCCGTCGGGGGGTGCATTCTGCGGCGGGGGTGCATTAACCGGCACCAGGAGGCGGGATTACTGCGAGCCTCACACTGTGTCTTTGCAGCAGTTTTATGATCGCTCAGCACAAGAAATACTTTACACACATACAGTTGTTGACGAAATACACTGTACATTATATACCTCAGCTAACTAAACTATGGAAATGTATAATATAATTCATATAGCAATACAGTCTCACTGCACAGCAGGCCAGCAGTTAGCCGAGTCTGTCCATGTTGAGGCACTGAGTGACGTGCCTCAACTGGCTGCTGATCACCGCACCGTCTCTTCTCAGTATTTGAACGACAAATGCGAAAATTCAGCGATTTTGAATAAAAATAATCTAAAACTGGTGAAGTTAAGTGGAAAATAACTTTATAGTATAATCACTGGATACATATAACAATTTAATTTTTTTTACTTTTTTTTTTACTTTTTTTTTCTTTCCATGATGGCAGGTGAGGCCCCGCCTCACCTGCCTCTAGTGACCGCACGTCACTGATACACATATATACAAACCCTGTTTCCATATTGTCATGTCTGTGTAATCATGTTTTGTTTTAGTCATGTTTTGTTTAGTTTAGTTATTGGACTCTTTAATTTCTGGCTTTTCACTCCCTTGTCTTGTTTCCGTGGTTACCCATTAGTTTCACCTGTTCCACGTTTGGACTCATTGTGCACTCTTGTTTGTCACCATAGCAACCCATTAGTTTTCACCTGTCACGTCACGCACCTGTTTCACGCTTTGAGTCACGCACCTGTTTTCGTTAATCATGTCTGTAGTATTTAAGTTTATTGTTTTCAGAAAATGCAGTGTAAAAAAAAAATCAATGCAAAACAATTCAGTGTATAAAATTTAATTGTAAAACAAAAATGTAGTGCTGAAAAATTCAATGCAGAAAATTTTTGTGTAAAAAAAAAAAAATTCTGTGTAAAAAAAACAGTTTAATAAAATTGCTACTGAAAAAAATTCAGCGTATTAAAATTTAATTAAAAAAAATCAGGACAGAAATTTTCATTATAAAAAAATTCAGTGCAGAAAAATTCAGTGTAAAAAAAATCCAGTGCAGGAATAATACGTGTAAAAAAATTCAGTGTATACATTTTTAGTGCAAGAAAATTAATTTCTGAAAAATTAAATGCAGAAAAAGTGTAAGAAAAATTCAATGCAAAAATATTAACTGTAAAAAAAAAAAAAAAATCAGTGTATAAAATTAATTATAAAAAAAAATGTAGTGCTGAAAAATTCAATGCAGAAAATGTTTGTGTAAAAAAAAAGTTTGTGTAAAAAAACACAGTTTAATAAAATTGCTACTGAAAAAAATTCAGCGTATTAAAATGTAATTAAAAAAAATCAGGACAGAAATTTTCATTATAAAAAAATTCAGTGCAGAAAAATTCAGTGTAAAAAAAATCCAGTGCGGGAATAATACGTGTAAAAAAATTCAGTGTATACATTTTTAGTGCAAGAAAATTAATTTCTGAAAAATTAAATGCAGAAAAAATGTAAAAAAAATTCAATGCAAAAATATTAACTGTAAAAAAAAATAAAAAAATCAGTGTATAAAATTTCATTATAAAAAAAAATGTCGTGCTGAAAAATTCAATGCAGAAAATTTTTGTGTAAAAAAAAAAATCTGTGTAAAAAAACACAGTTTAATAAAATTGCTACTGAAAAAAATTCAGCGTATTCAAATTTAATTAAAAAAAATCAGGACAGAAATTTTCATTATAAAAAAATTCAGTGCAGAAAAATTCAGTGTAAAAAAAATCCAGTGCGGGAATAATACGTGTAAAAAAATTCAGTGTATACATTTTTAGTGCAAGAAAATTAATTTCTGAAATATTAAATGCAGAAAAAGTGTAAAAAAAATTCAATGCAAAAATATTAACTGTAAAAAAAAAAAAAAAATCAGTGTATATAATTTCATTATAAAAAAAAATGTAGTGCTGAAAAATTCAATGCAGAAAATTTTTGTGTAAAAAAAAAATCTGTGTAAAAAAACACAGTTTAATAAAATTGCTACTGAAAAAAATTCAGCGTATTAAAATTTAATAAAAAAAAAATCAGGACAGAAATTTTCATTATAAAAAAATTCAGTGCAGAAAAATTCAGTGTAAAAAAAATCCAGTGCGGGAATAATACGTGTAAAAAAAATTCAGTGTATACATTTTTAGTGCAAGAAAATTAATTTCTGAAAAATTAAATGCAGAAAAAGTGTAAAAAAAATTCAATGCAAAAATATTAACTGTAAAAAAAAAAAAAAAATCAGTGTATAAAATTTCATTATAAAAAAAAATGTAGTGCTGAAAAATTCAATGCAGAAAATTTTTGTGTAAAAAAAAAAATCTGTGTAAAAAAACACAGTTTAATAAAATTGCTACTGAAAAAAATTCAGCGTATTAAAATTTAATTAAAAAAATCAGGACAGAAATTTTCATTATAAAAAATTCAGTGCAGAAAAATTCAGTGTAAAAAAAAATCCAGTGCGGGAATAATACGTGTAAAAAAATTCAGTGTATACATTTTTAGTGCAAGAAAATTAATTTCTGAAAAATTAAATGCAGAAAAAGTGTAAAAAAAATTCTATGCAAAAATATTAACTGTAAAAAAAAAAATCAAAAAAATCAGTGTATACAATTTCATTATAAAAAAAATGTAGTGCTGAAAAATTCAATGCAGAAAATTTTTGTGTAAAAAAAAAAAATCTGTGTAAAAAAACACAGTTTAATAAAATTGCTACTGAAAAAAATTCAGCGTATTAAAATTTAATTAAAAAAAATCAGGACAGAAATTTTCATTATAAAAAAATTCAGTGCAGAAAAATTCAGTGTAAAAAAAAATCCAGTGCGGGAATAATACGTGTAAAAAAATTCAGTGTATACATTTTTAGTGCAAGAAAATTAATTTCTGAAAAATTAAATGCAGAAAAAGTGTACAAAAAATTCAATGCAAAAATATTAACTGTAAAAAAAATAAAAAAAAATCAGTGTATAAAATTTCATTATAAAAAAAAATGTAGTGCTGAAAAATTCAATGCAGAAAATTTTTGTGTAAAAAAAAAAAATCTGTGTAAAAAAACACAGTTTAATAAAATTGCTACTGAAAAAAATTCAGCGTATTAAAATTTAATTAAAAAAAATCAGGACAGAAATTTTTATTATAAAAAAATTCAGTGCAGAAAAATTCAGTGTAAAAAAAATCCAGTGCGGGAATAATACATGTAAAAAAATTCAGTGTATACATTTTTAGTGCAAGAAAATTAATTTCTGAAAAATTAAATGCAGAAAAAGTGTAAAAAAAATTCAATGCAAAAATATTAACTGTAAAAAAAAAAGAAAAAATCAGTGTATAAAATTTCATAATAAAAAAATTGTAGTGCTGAAAAATCCAATGCAGAAAATTTTTGTGTAAAAAAAAAAATCTGTGTAAAAAAACACAGTTTAATAAAATTGCTACTGAAAAAAATTCAGCGTATTAAAATTGAATTAAAAGAAAATCAGGACAGAAATTTTCATTATAAAAAAATTCAGTGCAGAAAAATTCAGTGTAAAAAAAATCCAGTGCGGGAATAATACGTGTAAAAAAATTCAGTGTATACGTTTTTAGTGCAAGAAAATTAATTTCTGAAAAATTAAATGCAGAAAAAGTGTAAAAAAAATTCAATGAAAAAATATTAACTGTAAAAATAAAAATAAAAATCAGTGTATAAAATTTCATTATAAAAAAAAATGTAGTGCTGAAAAATTCAATGCAGAAAATTTTTGTGAAAAAAAAAATCTGTGTAAAAAACACAGTTTAATAAAATTGCTACTGAAAAAAATTCAGCGTATTAAAATGTAATTAAAAAAAATCAGAACAGAAATTTTCATTATAAAAAAATTCAGTGCAGAAAAATTCAGTGTAAAAAAAATCCAGTGCAGGAATAATACGTGTAAAAAAATTCAGTGTATACATTTTTAGTGCAAGAAAATTAATTTCTGAAAAATTAAATGCAGAAAAAGTGTAAAAAAAATTCAATGCAAAAATATTAACTGTAAAAAAAAAATACAAAAAATCAGTGTATAAAATTTCATTATAAAAAAAAATGTAGTGCTGAAAAATTTTGTGCAGAAAAATTTAGTGTAAAAAAGTTGGTGTAGAAAAATCAGTACAGAAATTTTGATTGGGTATAAAAGTAGATTCCATGAAATGCTCAGTCATTCACAAACAAGGATGGGGCGAGGGTCACCACTTTGTCAACAAATGCATGAGCCAATTGTTGAACAGTTTAAGAAAAAACTTTCTCAACCAGCTATTGCAAGGAATTAAGGGATTTCACCATCTACGCTCCGTAATATCATCAAAGGGTTCAGAGAATCTGGAGAAATCACTGCACGTAAGCAGCTAAGCCTGTGACCTTCAATCCCTCAGGCTGTACTGCATCAACAAGCGACATCAGTGTGTAAAGGATATCACCACATGGGCTCAGGAACACTTCAGAAAACCACTGTCAGTGACTACAGTTGGTCGCTACATCTGTAAGTGCAAGTTAGAACTCTCCTAAGCAAGGCGAAAACCGTTTATCAACAACACCCGGAAACGCCGTCGGCCTCGCTGGACTGATACAAAGTGGAAAAGTGTTCCGTGGTCTGACGTGTCCACATTTCAAATTGTTTTTGGAAACTGTGGATGTCGTGTCCTCCGGACCAAAGAGGAAAAGAACCATCCGGATTGTTCCAGGCGCAAAGTGTAAAAGGCAGCATGTGTGATGGTATGGGGGTGTATTAGTGCCCAAGACATGGGTAACTTACACATCTGTGAAGGCACCATTAATGCTGAAAGGTACATACAGCTTTTGGAGCAACATATGTTGCCATCCAAGCAACGTTGCCATGGACGCCCCTGCTTATTTCAGCAGTGTGTGTGTGTGTGTGTGTGTGTGTGTGCGGACAATGACAGAGGCAAAATAAAAGATGAGTTATTAGTTGTGAGTCTTTGTTGAGGAGGAGTGAAAGAGGTGGTAAAGAGACGTGATAGTGTGCGAGCGGCAGCGTGCTCAGGTGAAGGAGAGATCTTCACGGACAAAAGTTGATCCACATTTCCTTTGAAAAGAACGACCCAGCTCGTTAATTAAATCAAGAGAGCTCGTTATGTGGCCTCCGCTTTAATTGTGGGAGAAGCGATGAAAGGTTCAGAATGCATGAATGGAATTATGCAATGGAGAGCAAAACAATCACACTGAGTTAAGAGAAGATCAAATAAACTGTTTTTTTTTTCCCCCCAGGATTATATTTACCAGGAAAAGTGCAAAATGACACATTAATTTCATGATTGAGAGGCAAAGTGGTCGTTTCTGTTTCAACGTTGACAAGCGCTAATTTGCCTTTTAGATTCATTATCATCCACTAAAAGAAGATGTGACTGTTTTACACTTGAATTAGTGCAGCAGCTGTTGGATCAAACACGGAAATATTGTAATATCTGCCTCTCTTTGGTGCGTAGCACAAAAAAAAATCAACAACACCCGGCACTCTTCTTCTCCTAAACAACAGGCAAACCCCTGAGCTGGCCAACCCCTGAATCACCGCCTCACAATCGCTACAAAAACACAGGCATCCGACTCAAAATATATGCTAATGTTAGCATATGCTAGCTTTTTAAAACTTTTTTCCTCAAAGTCAGATATTTTGGTACTCAATGCATGCTGACTGTTAGTCTAAACCTCTAAATTCACGTAAAAAGCCAGCATGCTAACAGTTAGTACCAAAATATCTGACTGAGGAAAAAAGTTGAAAAAAGCTAGCATGCTAACATTTTCATGCTAGCTTTGCTATCTGTTAGAATGTTAACAGATAGCATGAGTCGAGGATCAAAATATCTGACGCAAATGTGTACCTCTAAATTCAGGTAAAAAACAGCATGCTAACTGTTAGCATGCTATCTTTTTACCTGAATTTACAGGCATACATCTTTGAGTCAGATATTTTGTGTACTTGATGCATGCTAACTGTTAGCATGCTATCTTTTTACCTGAATTTACAGGCATACGTCTTTGAGTCAGATATTGTTTGTACTTGATGCATGCTAACTGTTGGCATGCTAGCTTTTTACCTGAAATTACAGGCATACATTTTTGAGCCGTTTTTTTTGTGTACTTGATGCATGCTAACTGTTAGCATGCCAGCTTTTTTACCTGAATTTACAGGCATACGTCTTTGAGTCAGATATTTTGTGTACTTGATGCATGCTAACTGTTAGCATGCTAGCTTTTTACCCGAATTTACAGGCATGCATCTTTGAGTCAGATATTTTTTGTAATTGATGCATGCTAACTGTTAGCATGGTAGCTTTTTACCTGAATTTACAGGCATACATCTTTGAGTCAGATATTTTTTGTACTTGATGCATGCTAACTGTTGGCATGCTAGCTTTTTTACCTGAAATTACAGGCATACATTTTTGAGCCGTTTTTTTTTGTGTACTTGATGCATGCTAACTGTTAGCATGCCAGCTTTTTTACCTGAATTTACAGGCACACGTCTTTGAGTCAGATATTTTGTGTACTTGATGCATGCTAACTGTTAGCATGCTAGCTTTTTTACCTGAATTTACAGGCATGCGTCTTTGAGTCAGATTTTTTTTTGTACTTGATTCATGCTAACTGTTGGCATGCTAGCTTTTTACCTGAAATTACAGGCATACATCTTTGAGTCAGATATTTTTTGTGCTTGATGCATGCTAACTGTTGGCATGTTAGCTTTTTTACCTGAATTTACAGGCATACGTCTTTGAGTCAGATATTTTGTGTACTTGATGCATGCTAACTGTTAGCATGCTAGCTTTTTTCCTGAATTTACAGGCATACGTCTTTGAGTCAGATATTTTTTGTACTTGATGCATGCTAACTGTCGGCATGCTAGCTTTTTTACCTGAATTTATTTATACGTCTTTGAGTCAGATATTTTGTGTACTTGATGCATGCTAACTGTTGGCATGCTAGCTTTTTACCTGAAATTACAGGCATACATCTTTGAGTCAGATATTTTTTGTGCTTGATGCATGCTAACTGTTGGCATGCTATCTTTTTACCTGAATTTACAGGCATACGTCTTTGAGTCAGATATTTTGTGTACTTGATACATGCTAACTGTTAGCATGCTATCTTTTTACCTGAATTTACAGGCATACATCTTTGAGTCAGATATTGTTTGTACTTGATGCATGCTAACTGTTGGCATGCTAGCTTTTTACCTGAAATTACAGGCATACATTTTTGAGCCGTTTTTTTTTGTGTACTTGATGCATGCTAACTGTTAGCATGCCAGCTTTTTTACCTAAATTTACAGGCATACGTCTTTGAGTCAGATATTTTGTGTACTTGATGCATGCTAACTGTTAGCATGCTAGCTTTTTACCCGAATTTACAGGCATGCATCTTTGAGTCAGATATTTTTTGTAATTGATGCATGCTAACTGTTAGCATGGTAGCTTTTTACCTGAATTTACAGGCATACATCTTTGAGTCAGATATTTTTTGTACTTGATGCATGCTAACTGTTGGCATGCTAGCTTTTTTACCTGAAATTACAGGCATACATTTTTGAGCCGTTTTTTTTTGGGTACTTGATGCATGCTAACTGTTAGCATGCCAGCTTTTTTACCTGAATTTACAGGCACACGTCTTTGAGTCAGATATTTTGTGTACTTGATGCATGCTAACTGTTAGCATGCTAGCTTTTTTACCTGAATTTACAGGCATGCGTCTTTGAGTCAGATTTTTTTTTGTACTTGATTCATGCTAACTGTTGGCATGCTAGCTTTTTACCTGAAATTACAGGCATACATCTTTGAGTCAGATATTTTTTGTGCTTGATGCATGCTAACTGTTGGCATGTTAGCTTTTTTACCTGAATTTACAGGCATACGTCTTTGAGTCAGATATTTTGTGTACTTGATGCATGCTAACTGTTAGCATGCTAGCTTTTTACCTGAAATTACAGGCATACATTTTTGAGCCGTTTTTTTTGTGTACTTGATGCATGCTAACTGTTAGCATGCCAGCTTTTTTACCTGAATTTACAGGCATACGTCTTTGAGTCAGATATTTTGTGTACTTGATGCATGCTAACTGTTAGCATGCTAGCTTTTTACCCGAATTTACAGGCATGCATCTTTGAGTCAGATATTTTTTGTAATTGATGCATGCTAACTGTTAGCATGGTAGCTTTTTACCTGAATTTACAGGCATACATCTTTGAGTCAGATATTTTTTGTACTTGATGCATGCTAACTGTTGGCATGCTAGCTTTTTTACCTGAAATTACAGGCATACATTTTTGAGCCGTTTTTTTTTGTGTACTTGATGCATGCTAACTGTTAGCATGCCAGCTTTTTTACCTGAATTTACAGGCACACGTCTTTGAGTCAGATATTTTGTGTACTTGATGCATGCTAACTGTTAGCATGCTAGCTTTTTTACCTGAATTTACAGGCATGCGTCTTTGAGTCAGATTTTTTTTTGTACTTGATTCATGCTAACTGTTGGCATGCTAGCTTTTTACCTGAAATTACAGGCATACATCTTTGAGTCAGATATTTTTTGTGCTTGATGCATGCTAACTGTTGGCATGTTAGCTTTTTTACCTGAATTTACAGGCATACGTCTTTGAGTCAGATATTTTGTGTACTTGATGCATGCTAACTGTTAGCATGCTAGCTTTTTTCCTGAATTTACAGGCATACGTCTTTGAGTCAGATATTTTTTGTACTTGATGCATGCTAACTGTTGGCATGCTAGCTTTTTTACCTGAATTTATTTATACGTCTTTGAGTCAGATATTTTGTGTACTTGATGCATGCTAACTGTTGGCATGCTAGCTTTTTACCTGAAATTACAGGCATACATCTTTGAGTCAGATATTTTTTGTGCTTGATGCATGCTAACTGTTGGCATGCTATCTTTTTACCTGAATTTACAGGCATACGTCTTTGAGTCAGATATTTTGTGTACTTGATACATGCTAACTGTTAGCATGCTATCTTTTTACCTGAATTTACAGGCATACATCTTTGAGTCAGATATTGTTTGTACTTGATGCATGCTAACTGTTGGCATGCTAGCTTTTTACCTGAAATTACAGGCATACATTTTTGAGCCGTTTTTTTTTGTGTACTTGATGCATGCTAACTGTTAGCATGCCAGCTTTTTTACCTAAATTTACAGGCATACGTCTTTGAGTCAGATATTTTGTGTACTTGATGCATGCTAACTGTTAGCATGCTAGCTTTTTACCCGAATTTACAGGCATGCATCTTTGAGTCAGATATTTTTTGTAATTGATGCATGCTAACTGTTAGCATGGTAGCTTTTTACCTGAATTTACAGGCATACATCTTTGAGTCAGATATTTTTTGTACTTGATGCATGCTAACTGTTGGCATGCTAGCTTTTTTACCTGAAATTACAGGCATACATTTTTGAGCCGTTTTTTTTTGTGTACTTGATGCATGCTAACTGTTAGCATGCCAGCTTTTTTACCTGAATTTACAGGCACACGTCTTTGAGTCAGATATTTTGTGTACTTGATGCATGCTAACTGTTAGCATGCTAGCTTTTTTACCTGAATTTACAGGCATGCGTCTTTGAGTCAGATTTTTTTTTGTACTTGATTCATGCTAACTGTTGGCATGCTAGCTTTTTACCTGAAATTACAGGCATACATCTTTGAGTCAGATATTTTTTGTGCTTGATGCATGCTAACTGTTGGCATGTTAGCTTTTTTACCTGAATTTACAGGCATACGTCTTTGAGTCAGATATTTTGTGTACTTGATGCATGCTAACTGTTAGCATGCTAGCTTTTTTCCTGAATTTACAGGCATACGTCTTTGAGTCAGATATTTTTTGTACTTGATGCATGCTAACTGTTGGCATGCTAGCTTTTTTACCTGAATTTATTTATACGTCTTTGAGTCAGATATTTTGTGTACTTGATGCATGCTAACTGTTAGCATGCTATCTTTTTACCTGAATTTACAGGCATACATCTTTGAGTCAGATATTTTGTGTAGTTGATGCATGCTAACTGTTAGCATGCTAGCTTTTTACCTGAATTTACAGGCATGCGTCTTTGAGTCAGATTTTTTTTTGTACTTGATTCATGCTAACTGTTGGCATGCTAGCTTTTTACCTGAAATTACAGGCATACATCTTTGAGTCAGATATTTTTTGTACTTGATGCATGCTAACTGTTAGCATGCTAGCTTTTTTACCTGAATTTACAGGCATGCGTCTTTGAGTCAGATATTTTGATTCTTGACTAACGTTGGCACGTAAGCACGCTGACATCCGCGTGCTAGCTTTTTGGCTAATTCTGCGCCTATACATGTCAAGTTATATATTTTGGCACTTGACACATGTTTACTGTTAGCATGCTAATGCTAACGTGTTTTTTTCCCAAAGTATTGTTGAACGTGTACGCCTCAGAGTCATACATCTTGGTGCTTGACTCACGCTAACTGTCGAGTCACATTTCGGTCTGGCTAGCATGCTAACGGTTAGCATTTCATTTTTGTATTTTTTTTAAAAACAATGTCATTTTTTATTTTTATTTTTTTAATTTAAAAAAAAAATAAAAAATTGTATTTTTAAAAAAAAAAATGTACACATTTTTTAAAACATTTTAATTTTTTTTAAAAATGTTTTAATTTTTTTTTTTTTTTTTTTTTTTTTAATTTTTTTAAATTTTTTTTTTTTAAAGCATTCCCACACATTTTCTACTGACATTGTGTGTACTCGGCATACTTGCCAACCCTCCCGAATTTTCCGGAAGACTCCCGAAATTCAGCGCCTCACTCGAAAACCTCCCGGGACAAATATTCTCCCGAAAATCTCCCGATTTTCAGCCGGAGCTGGAGGCCACGCCCCCTCCAGCTCCATGCGGACCTGAGTGAGGACAGCCTTTTCTTTATGACGGGAGGACAACAGGGTGACACGAACTAAATCATCCAGACTAGAGATACATTGTATTATTATGTTTATCTTACCTAAAAATAAATATATTTATTAATTAAAATAAATAAATAAATACATGTTTACTATATTTTGCTAAAAACATAAAAATTAATTGTATTTTTATTTGTATTTTTTCTGACTCCTTATTACATCCAGCCATAGAATTATACATTAAAATAAACATATTTGAAATCATTAATTTTAAATGATCATAATAATTAATTTAAAATGACCATATTTAATTATTAAAATAATTACTTGTTTATCAACAACTTTAGCATTTTATTCATTACATTTTGAAGCTCTCAGAAGCCAAGTTATGTTATATTCCTTAATATTTATTTATGCAAGTTTGAAGTATCGATTATCTAAACACAGTTTTGTTTGTATATTTTCAGGATATATATATATATATATATATATATATATATATGATTCTTGACTAACGTTGGCACGTAAGCACGCTGACATCCGCGTGCTAGCCTTTTGGCTAATTCTGCGCATATACATGTCAAGTTATATATTTTGGCACTTGACACATGTTTACTGTTAGCATGCTAATGCTAACGTGTTATTTTCCCGAAGTATTGTTGAACGTGTACGCCTCAGAGTCATACATCTTGGTGCTTGACTCACGCTAACTGTCGAGTTACATTTCGGTCTGGCTACCATGCTAACGGTTAGCATTTCATTTTTGTATTTTTTTTAAAAACAATGTAATTTTTTATTTTTATTTTTATTTTTTTGATTTAAATTTAAAATTTTTTTTTTAATTTTTAAAAATTTTTTTAAAAATGTTTTTAATTTTTTAGTGTATTTTAATTTATTTTAAAAAAAAATTAATTTTTTTTAAAACATTTTTAATTTTTAATTTTTTTAATTTTAATTTTTTTAAAGCATCCCCACGCATTTTCTACTGACATTTTGTGTACTCGGCATACTTGCCAACCCTCCCGAATTTTCCGGGAGACTCCCGAAATTCAGCGCCTCTCCCGAAAACCTCCCGGGACAAATATTCTCCCGAAAATCTCCCGATTTTCAGCCCCTCCGGGTGACACGAACAGGGTGACACGAACTAAATCATCCAGACTAGAGATACATTGTATTATTATGTTTATCTTACCTAAAAATAAATATATTTATTAACTAAAATAAATAAAAAAATACATGTTTACTATATTTTGCTAAAAACATCAAAATTAATTGTATTTTTATTTGTATTTTTTCTGACTCCTTAATACTTCCAGCCATAGAATTATACATTGAAATAAACATATTTTAAATCATTAATTTTAAATGATCATAATAATTAATTTAAGATGACCATATTTAATTATTAAAATAATTGCTTGTTTATCAACAACTTTAGCATTTTATTCATTACATTTTGAAGCCCTCAGAAGCCAAGTTATGTTATATTCCTTAAGATTTATTTATGCAAGTTTGAAGTATCAATTATCTAAACACAGTTTTGTTTGTATACGCTGACATCCGCGTGCTAGCCTTTTGGCTAATTCTGCGCATATACATGTCAAATTATATATTCTGGCACTTGACACATGTTTACTGTTAGCATGCTAATGCTAACGTGTTATTTTCCCGAAGTATTGTTGAACGTGTACGCCTCAGAGTCATACATCTTGGTGCTAGACTCACGCTAACTGTCGAGTCACATTTCGGTCTGGCTAGCATGCTAACGGTTAGCATTTCATTTTTGTATTTTTTTTTATTTTTATTTTTTTTAATTATTTTTTATTTATTTATTTTTTTACATTTTTTAAAATAGTTTTAAATAGTTAAAAAAAAATAAAAAATAAAAAAAAAATTTTAAATTAAATTTTTTTTTATTTTTTATTTTTTTTTTTACATTTTAAAATTTTTATATTTTTTATTTTAATTTTTTTAAAGCATCCCCACGCATTTTCTACTGACATTTTGTGTACTCGGTGTACTGGAGAAGTACAAGTGTGCCAGTTAAAACCCATCGATTGTTCTTTGTTGTCAGGACTTGGACTTTGGCTTGGTTTGTTCTCCCGTGGTGCAAATGAACTGGACTGGTCAAGGCTTGAAGGTGGGTACATGATTTATTTAAACTATCAAAAAAGGAATAAACGAAAAGCGCGCACAGGGGCGGAGGTACAAAACTAGACTTTAAACACAAAACTTGCACATTGGCAGAAACTATGAACAATTAAACAAAACACTAACTGTGGCTTAACAAACAAAAACTTACTTGGCATGGAACCGGCATGAAAAAAAGAGTAGCAAGGGTCATCAGGGTGTGGAGAGTGTGCAGGAGCATAAATGCGGGGATGTCGTCAGGACGAACAACAGAAAATGAATGAACTTAAATACTATGGACATGATTAGTGAAAGCAGGTGCGTGACTCAAAACGTGAAACAGGTGCGTGACGTGACAGGTGAAAACTAATGGTTGCTATGGTGACAAGAGTGCACAATGAGTCCAAACGTGGAACAGGTGCGTGACGTGACAGGTGAAACTAATGGTTGCTATGGTGACAAAACAAAACAAAAGTGCACAAAAAGTCCAAAATTTAAACCGAACATTACTAAAACAAAACATGATCACACAGACATGACATTTGTCTGCAGCAGATAACTTTTGTGGGCCAATTGTTGTCTATTAAATTCACCTTTCTTCCAACTTCATTATATTCTCCTGAGCTTCGCAGTGAGTCACGCGGCAGTCTTCACACGTCCGTCCGCGTTTCTTTCCCTTGACACGTTATTGTTCGCCGGAGGAACTCTAAAGATGTCAACGCGCACATTCTTGTTATGAATGGCGATGGTTTCGTAACCGTTGGCTGCGTGGCGAGGACGTTCCACGCAACCTGAGCCATTCCCCAGGAAACAAAGCTTTAAAATGCACAATCACTTCATAAAGTGTCTGCGCTTCACTCGTCTTGCATGTTTGATCGGGACGATTGACAATTTCATGTTGTGGTGCACGCTGGAAAAATGGCATGAATGGAATTGAAATCCTTGAGAAATGTTCAGTTTTTGACACCCACTATATTGCCACTCAGGCATGGAGACTGTTTCTACAAACATTTGTGAAAGAACGGGCCGCTCTCAGTGATTTCCAGCGTGGAACTGTCATAGGATGCCCGCCTGTGCAACAAATCCAGTCGTGAAATTTCCTCGCTCCTAAATATTCCAGAGTCAACTTTATTAAAAGAAAAGTGAAGAGTTTGGGAACAACAGCAACTCAGCCACCAAGTGGGAGGCCACGTAAACTGACAGAGAGGTCAGCATAGTGCCAAGACTTTCTGCACAGTCACTTGCTACACAGCTCCAAACTTCATGTGACCTTCCAATTAGCCCACGTACAGTACGCAGAGAGCTTCATGGAATGGCTTTCCATGGCCGAGCAGCTGCATCTAAGCCATGCATCACCAAGTCCAATGCAAAGCGTGGGATGCAGTGATGTAAAGCACTGGACTCTAGAGCAGTGGAGACGCCTTCTCTGGAGTGTAGAACCACGCTTTTACATCTGATGGACCAGTCTGGGTTTGGAGGTTGCCGGGAAAACGCTACATTTTCCGAAATGTAGAAAAACCAACCCACGCCATAATTCCTCCTCCGCCAAATTTCATACTCGGCACAATGCAGCGGACTGCATTGTGCCGAGTATGAAATTTGGTGGAGGAGGAATTATGGTGTGGGGTTGTTTTTCAGGAGTTATTTACAGTGAAAGGAACTTTGAATGCTCCAGGATACCAAAACCTGTTGGACAATTCCATGGGATGGCACTTCAAGTTCATATGTGAGTAAAGGCAGGTGGCCAAATACTTTTGCAATTAAGTATGTATATGTATGTATATATATATATATATATATATATATATATATATATATATATATATATATATATATATATATATATATATACATGTATGTATATGTACTTATATATATGTATACGTAGTTAAATAAAGGATATTGATTGGGAATAGCATAAATGCCATGTGGCTATATTTTATTTGTTTACTAAATTGACGCTAAATACTCACTCCTGTTACTGTATGTGTATGTATATATGTATATGTACAGTATATATATATATATACATACAGTATATATATACATATATATGTATGTATATGTACAGTATATATATATATATATATATATATATACACAGTATATATATATATACTTATATATGTATGTATATGTACAGTATATATATTTATATATATATATATATATATATATATATACATATATATACATATATATATACAGTATATATATATATACATATATATGTATGTATATGTACAGTATATATATATATATATATATATATATATATATATATATATATATACATACATATATATATACAGTATATATATATATACATATATATGTATGTATATGTACAGTATATATATATATATATATATATATATATATATATATATATATATATATATATATATATATATATATATATATATATGGCCCTGCGATGAGGTGGCGACTTGTCCAGGGTGTACCCCGCCTTCCGCTCGATTGTAGCTGAAATAAGCTCCAGCGTCCCCGCGACCCCAAAGGGAATAAGCGGTAGAAAATGGATGGATGGATGGATATATATATATACCTGTATATATATAAATATATATGCATACATACATGTGTGTATATGATGAAGGTGCCTCCTGATGAAGGTGCCTCCTGACTCCTGATGAAGGTGCCTCCTGACACCTGATGAAGGTGCCTCCTGATGAAGGTGCCTCCTGACTCCTGATGAAGGTGCCTCCTGATGAAGGTGCCTCCTGACACCTGATGAAGGTGCCTCCTAATGAAGGTGCCTCCTGACTCCTGATGAAGGTGCCTCCTGGTGAAGGTGCCTCCTGACACCTGATGAAGGTGCCTCCTGATGAAGGTGCCTCCTGACTCCTGGTGAAGGTGCCTCCTGACACCTGATGAAGGTGCCTCCTAATGAAGGTGCCTCCTGACTCCTGATGAAGGTGCCTCCTGATGAAGGTGCCTCCTGATGAAGGTGCCTCCTGACTCCTGATGAAGGTGCCTCCTGACACCTGATGAAGGTGCCTCCTGATGAAGGTGCCTCCTGACTCCTGATGAAGGTGCCTCCTGACTCCTGATGAAGGTGCCTCCTGCCTCCTGATGAAGGTGTCTCCTGGTGAAGGTGCCTCCTGGTGAAGGTGCCTCCTGACTCCTGATGAAGGTGCCTCCTGACACCTGATGAAGGTGCCTCCTGACTCCTGATGAAGGTGCCTCCTGATGAATGTGCCTCCTGATGAAGGTGCCTCCTGATTCCTGATGAAGGTGCCTCCTGACGAAGGTGCCTCCTGACTCCTGATGAAGGTGCCTCCTGATGAAGGTGCCTCCTGATAAAGGTGACTCCTGATGAAGGTGCCTCCTGACACCTGATGAAGGTGCCTCCTGCCTCCTGATGAAGGTGCCTCCAGATAAAGGTGACTCCTGATGAAGGTGCCTTCTGACTCCTGATGAAGGTGCCTCCAGATAAAGATGACTCCTGATGAAGGTGCCTTCTGACTCCTGATGAAGGTGCCTCCTGACTCCTGATGAAGGTGCCTCCTGACGAAGGTGCCTCCTGACTCCTGATGAAGGTGCCTCCTGACTCCTGATGAAGGTGCCTCCTGACTCCCGATGAAGGTGCCTCCTGAGAGTAGTCAGGAGGCACCTTCATCAGTAGATGAAGGTGCCTCCTGATGAAGGCGTGGTGTGCAGTGGTGTCATATTGTGTGTCCATGAAATGAATGTGTGTATTAGTGTTGCTAATCTAATACAGGAAGTAAACCTTTCATCTGCGCTGGCGATGTCATTCATGCACGACACGCAGGGACCGTCAGCAAAGTGACGGATGGGAAAGTCAGGCGGGCCCTCAGAAGGGGACGACTGATCCTCTGTAAAATGTATATATATATATATATATATATATATATATATATATATATATATATATATATATATATATATATATATATATATATGTACATATAAATACATGTACATATACATATATATATACATATATATATATATATATATATATATATATATATATATATATATATATATATATATGTATATATGTACATGTACATATATATACATGTACATATACATGTATATATATATATATATATATATATATATATATATACATCTACATATACATATATATATATATATATATATATATATATATATATATGTACATGTATGTATATGTACATCTACATATATATACATGTACATATACATATATATATATATATATATATATATATATATATATATATATATATATATATATATATATATATATATATATATATATATATACATGTATATGTGTGTGTATAAACATGCGTGCGTATGTTTGTATGACTCTGTATGTATATGTACATGTTTATATATATGTACATATATACATGTACATATACATGTACATATGTATATGTACATGTATATATGTACAAACCCCGTTTCAAATATGAGTTGGGAAATTGTGTTAGATGTAAATATAAACAGAATACAATGATTTGCAAATCCTTTTCAAGCCATATTCAGTTGAATATGCTACAAAGACAACATATTTGATGTTCAAACTCATAAACTTTATTTTTTTTGGCAAATAATCATTAACTGTAGAATTTGATGGCAGCAACACGTGACAAAGAAGTTGGGAAAGGTGGCAATAAATACTGATAAGGTTGAGGAATGCTCATCAAACACTTATTTGGAACATCCCACAGGTGTGCAGGCTAATTGGGAACAGGTGGGTGCCATGATTGGGTATAAAAACAGCTTCCCAGAAAATGCTCAGTCTTTCACAAGAAAGGATGGGGCGAGGTACACCCCTTTGTCCACAACTGCGTGAGCAAATAGTCAAACAGTTTAAGAACAACGTTTCTCAAAGTGCAATTGCAAGAAATTGAGGGATTTCAACATCTACGCTCCATAATATCATCAAAAGGTTCAGAGAATGTGGAGAAATCACTCCACGTGAAACCAACATTGAATGACCGTGACCTTCCATCCCTCAGACGGCACTGTATCAAAAACCCACATCAATCTCTAAAGGATATCACCACATGGGCTCAGGAACACTTCAGAAAACCACTGTCACTAAATACAGTTGGTCGCTACATCTGTAAGTGCAAGTTAAAAGTCTCCTATGCAATGCAAAAGCCATTTATCAACAACACCCAGAAACTCCGCCGGCTTCTCTGGGCCTAAGATCATCTAAGATGGACTGATGCAAAGTGGAAAAGTGTTCTGCGGTCTGACGAGTCCACATTTCAAATTGTTTTTGGAAATATTCGACAACGTGTCATCCGGACCAAAGGGGAAGCGAACCATCCAGACTGTTATCGACGTTCAAAAGGCAGCATGTGTGATGGTATGGGGGTGTATTAGTGCCCAAGACATGGGTAACTTACACATCTGTGAAGGCACCATTAATGCTGAAAGGTACATACAGGTTTTGGAACAACATATGCTGCCATCTAAGCGCCGTCTTTTTCATGGACGCCCCTGCTCATTTCAGCAAGACAATGCCAAGCCACATTCAGCACGTGTTACAACAGCGTGGCTTTGTAAAAAAAAAGGAGTGCGGGTACTTTCCTGGCCCGCCTGCAGTCCAGACCTGTCTCCCATCCAAAATGTGTGGCGCATTATGAAGCGTAAAATACGACAGCGGACTGTTGAAGGACTGAAGCTCTACATAAAACAAGAATGAGAAAGAATTCCACTTTCAAAGCTTCAACAATTAGTTTCCTCAGTTCCCAAACGTTTACTGAGTGTTGTTAAAAGGAAAGGCCATGTAACACAGTGGTGAACATGCCCTTTCCCAACTACTTTGGCACGTGTTGCAGCCATCAAATTCTAAGTTAATGAAAAAAAAAAAAGTTTATGAGTTTGAACATCAAATATCTTGTCTTTGTCCCCTTGTGGTCCACGTTTACTCCCTGTGGTCCACGTTTACTCCCTGTGGTCCACGTTTACCCCCTGTGGTCCACGTTTACTCCCTGTGGTCCACGTTTACTCCCTTTAGTCCACGTTTACCCCCTCTGGTCCACGTCTACTCCCTGTGGTCCACGTTTACTCCCTGTGGTCCACGTTTACTCCCTGTGGTCCACGTTTACTCCCTGTGGTCCACGTTTACTCCCTGTGGTCCACGTTTACTCCCTGTGGTCCACGTTTACTCCCTGTGGTCCACGTTTACTCCCTGTGGTCCACGTTTACTCCCTGTGGTCCACGTTTACTCCCTGTGGTCTACGTTTACTCCCTGTGGTCCACGTTTACTCCCTGTGGAGAAGAACGCTGACTTGGTCGCCTCGTGTAACGTCTGCCATTTCTTTTCCCTCGTTAAACGCTGCGGTTTTCATTTTCTTTAAGAGTCACTTAAGGTTTTTAAGAGGCTCCGCAGTCTTTATCCGGCCTGCAGGCGTAAATCAGGACCGCATTCCATCAGTCCTGGCGCCTAACGAGCGGCTGCCAATTAACAACTTTTATCTCTGCAGGTTTGTTTTTTTTAAATTTGAACACTGTTTTTCTGCCTCATTCCTGTGAGAATCCTGCGTGTGACTGAAGCCTTTCAGGAGGTGGGACCATCCAGGACTAGCTGCAGTGTTCCCAAGAAACCACCAGGTGGCATCTGTGAGCAGATGAGAACACAAAATCCATTCACATCCGAAACACGTTCTAAATTATTTTATAATTATTTTTTTTTAAATCGATTAAGAATGTTTTATTTTTGTTTTTTTTTGGTAGGATTCCATAAAAGTTGAAAAAAAAAATGTTTTAGGCCATATCCACGCAACGAGTATGGAACGTATTCATATGGCCACATTCCTAGGTGGATCTCGCGCGAGAGGAAGAGGAAGGGGCTAGTCATTTGGTAAAGCGGTCTGCCGAAAATGATGGTAAGCGCCACGCTACATAGCAACGGAAGCATTTTAAGATATTCAACATTCACACCTGTCATGACGCTAAAATGCAATGCTAGTGTGTAACTCATATAGCGATGCTAATGTTGCTAACGCTAAAAGTGCCTGCAGTGGCACCAATTGGTGAAAAAGAGGAGAATGCTGGACATTAAATGTCAATAAAAGCCAAAGGAAACAATAGCAAACTTTTTATTCGTGTCACATGATGCCGCTTCAAAAACACACTTGTAACACGTCCAAGGAGCACACTTAAAGTGACAGTAACGTAGAAAAGGAGCACACTTAAAGTGACAGTGACGTGGAAAAGGAGCACACTTAAAGTGACAGTAACGTGGAAAAGGAGCACACTTAAAGTGACAGTAACGTGGAAAAGGAGCACACTTAAAGTGACAGTAACGTGGAAAAGGAGCACACTTAAAGTGACAGTAATGTGGAAAAGGAGCACACTTAAAGTGACAGTAACGTGGAAAAGGAGCACACTTAAAGTGACAGTAACGTGGAAAAGGAGCACACTTAAAGTGACAGTAACGTGGAAAAGGAGCACACTTAAAGTGACAGTAACGTAGAAAAGGAGCACACTTAAAGTGACAGTAACATGGAAAAGGAGCACACTTAAAGTGACAGTGACGTGAAAAAGGAGCACACTTAAAGTGACAGTAACGTAGAAAAGGAGCACACTTAAAGTGACAGTAACGTAGAAAAGGAGCACACTTAAAGTGACAGTAACGTAGAAAAGGAGCACACTTAAAGTGACAGTAAGGTGGAAAAGGAGCACACTTAAAGTGACAGTAACATGGAAAAGGAGCACACTTAAAGTGACAGTAACGTAGAAAAGGAGCACACTTAAAGTGACAGTAAGGTGGAAAAGGAGCACACTTAAAGTGACAGTAACGTAGAAAAGGAGCACACTTAAAGTGACAGTAAGGTGGAAAAGGAGCACACTTAAAGTGACAGTAACGTAGAAAAGGAGCACACTTAAAGTGACAGTAAGGTGGAAAAGGAGCACACTTAAAGTGACAGTAACGTGGAAAAGGAGCACACTTAAAGTGACAGTAACGTGGAAAAGGAGCAC
>NC_084556.2:54235000-54240000 GCF_033978685.3 Nerophis lumbriciformis | reverse complement strand
AATAATCCACCATTAGGCCAAAACAAGTTGAGAGTGCCAGCACTTTGACAAAGAAGGTGAGAAACACTGTAAAATTGTAGTTTTTTTTTTTCATATTTGTGGGTGTTTGAAGCCGATTAATTGGATTTACATTATTTATTTTGCGTAAAACTGATTCAGTTTTCGCACGATTTGGTCTTTGTTGGACCTATTGGAACAGATTACGAATACCAAAGGAAGTCTGGATCATCAGACTCAGAATCTGTACTTTTTTTATTAGAGTATGACTGCAAAATAATCCACTATGGGGCCAAAAAAAGTTGTGAGTGCCAACACTTTGATAAAGAAGGTGAGAAACACTGTTGCATTTTTGTTAGGTTTATTTCTACTTCATATTTTTGGTGTTTGGAACCAATTAATTGGTTTTACATTATTTATTTTGGGACAAAAATGTATTCAGTTTTTGCGCGATTGGTCTTTGTAAGACCTTTTGGAACAGACTAAGACATTTGAGATACGTCTGGATCATCAGATTAAGAATCTATACTTTGTTCTAAATTCAAAATAATCCACCATTAGGCCAAAACAAGTTGAGAGTGCCAGCACTTTGATAAAGAAGGTGAGAAACACTGTAAAATTGTAGTTTTTTTTTTCATATTTGTTGGTGTTTGAAGCCGATTAATTGGATTTACATTATTTATTTTGCGTAAAACTGATTCAGTTTTCGCACGATTTGGTCTTTGTTGGACCTATTGGAACAGATTACAAATACCAAAGGAAGTCTGGATCATCAGACTCAGAATCTGTACTTTTTTATTACAGAGTATGACTGCAAAATAATCCACTATGGGGCCAAAAAAAGTTGTGAGTGCCAACACTTTGACAAAGAAGGTGAGAAACACTGTTACATTTTTGTTAGGTTTATTTCTTCTTCATATTTTTGGTGTTTGGAACCAATTAATTGGTTTTACATTATTTATTTTGGGACAAAAATTTATTCAGTTTTTGCACGATTGGTCTTTGTAAGATCTTTTGGAACAGACTAAGACATTTGAGATACGTCTGGATCCTCAGATAAGAATCTATACTTTGTTCTAAATTCAAAATAATCCACCATGGGACCAAAAAAAGTTGTGAGTGCCAGCACTTTGATAAAGAAGGTGACAAACACTGTTACATTTTTGTTAGGTTTTTTTCTTCTTCATATTTTTGGTGTTTGGAACCACTTAATTGGTTTTACATTATTTTGGGAAAAACTGATTCAGTGATTTGGTCTTTGTCGGACCTTTTGGAACAGACTAAGACATTTGAGATAAGTCTGGATCATCAGATTAAGAATCTACCAAAAAAAAAAATGCAAGTGCCAGCACTTTGATAAAGAAGGTGAGAAACAAAGTAACATTTTCTTCATATTTTTGGATGTTTGGAACCAATTAACTGGATTTACATTATTTATTTTGGAAAAAACTGATTCAGTTTTTGCGCCATTTGAAACGGATTACGAAAACCAAAGAAAGTCCGGTTGATCAGACTCAAAATCTGACTTTTTTTTCTTCAAAATATTTCAACATGGGGCCAAAAAAAATTGCGAGTGCCAGCACTTTGATAAAGAAAGTGAGAAACAATGTTACATTTTCTTAACATTTGTGGGTGTTTGGAACCGATTAATTGGATTTACATTTACATTATTTCTTTTGGGAAAAACTGATTCAGTTTTCGCGCGATTTGGTCTTTGTCGGACCTTTTGAAACAGACTAAGACATTTGAGATACGTCTGGATCTTCAGATTAAGAACCTATACTTTATTCTAAATTCAAAATAATCCACCATGGGGCCAAAAAAAAATGTGAGTGCCAGCACTTTGATAAAGAAGGTGAGAAACAAAGTAAAATGTTCTTCATATTTTTGGATGTTTGGAACCAATTAACTGGATTTACATTATTTATATTGGAAAAAAATGATTCAGTTTTTGCGCAATTTGAAACGGATTACGAAAACCAAAGAAAGTCTGGTTGATCAGACTCAAAATCGGACTTTTTTTTCTTCAAAATATTTCAACATGGGGCCAAAAAAAGTTGCGAGTGCCAGCACTTTGATAAAGAAAGTGAGAAACAATGTTACATTTTCTTCACATTTGTGGGTGTTTGGAACCGATTAATTGGATTTACATTTACATTATTTCTTTTGGGAAAAACTGATTCAGTTTTCGCGCGATTTGGTCTTTGTCGGACCTTTTGAAACAGACTAAGACATTTGAGATACGTCTGGATCTTCAGATTAACAATCTATACTTTATTCTAAATTCAAAATAATCCACCATGGGCCCAAAAAAAAATGTGAGTGCCAGCACTTTGATAAAGAAGGTGAGAAACAAAGTAAAATGTTCTTCATATTTTTGGATGTTTGGAACCAATTAACTGGATTTACATTATTTATTTTGGAAACAACTGATTCAATTTTCACGCCATTTGGTCTTTGTCGGACCTTTTGGAATGGATTACAAAAACCAAAGAAAGTCTGGTTCATCAGACTCAAAATCTGCTTTTTTTTTCTTCAAAATAATTCAACATGGGGCCAAAAAAAGTTGCGAGGGCCAGCACTTTGATAAAGAAGGTGAGAAACAATGTTAAATTGTCTTCATATTTTTGGATGTT
Source organism: Nerophis lumbriciformis (assembly GCF_033978685.3). Lineage (NCBI taxonomy): Eukaryota > Metazoa > Chordata > Actinopteri > Syngnathiformes > Syngnathidae > Nerophis > Nerophis lumbriciformis. The sequence continues at coordinate 54,237,367 of NC_084556.2, read as the reverse complement.
TGGAACCAATTAACTGGATTTACATGATTTATTTTGGAAAAAAATGATTTGGTTTTTGCGCCATTTGGTCTTTGTCGGACCTTTGGGAACAGACTAAGATATTTGAGATACGTCTGGATCATCAGATTAAGAATCTATACTTTGTACTAAATTCAAAATAATCCATTATGGGGCCAAAACAAGTTGCGAGTGCCAGCACTTTGATAAAGAAGGTGAGAAACAATGTTACATTTTCTTCATATTTTCGGATGTTTGGAACCAATTAACTGGATTTACATGATTTCTTTTGGAAAAAACTGATTCAGTTTTTGCGCGATTTGGTCTTTGTCTGACCTTTTGGAACAGACATACGTCTGCATCATCAGATTAAGAATCTATACTTTGTTCTAAATTCAAAATAATCCACCATGGGGCCAAAAAAAGTTGTGAGTGCCAGCACTTTGACATATTTTCGGATGTTTGGAATCAATTAATTGGATTTACATGATTTCTTTTGGGAAAAACTGATTCAGTTTTCGCACCATTTGGTCTTTGTCGGACTTTTTAGAACGGATTACGAAAACCAAAGAAATTCTGGTTCATCAGACTCAAAATCTGACTTTTTTTTCATCAAAATAATTCAACATGGGGCCAAAAAAAGTTGTGAGTGCCAGTACCTTGATAAAGAAGGTGAGAAACAATGTTACATTTTCTTCATACTTTTGGACGTTTGGAACCAATTAACCGAATTTACATGATTTCTTTTGGGAAAAACGGATTCAGTTTTTGCGCCATTTGGTCTTTGGAACGGATTACGAAAACGAAAGAAAGTCTGGTTCATCAGACTCAGAATCTTACTTTTTTTCCTTCAAAATAATTCAACATGGGGCCAAAAAAAGTTGTGAGTGCCAGTACCTTGATAAAGAAGGTGAGAAACAATGTTACATTTTCTTCATACGTTTGGATGTTTGGAACCAATTAACTGGATTTACATGATTTCTTTTGGAAAAAACGGATTCAGTTTTCGCGCGATTTAGTCTTTGGAACAGACTAAGACATTTGAGATACGTCTGCATCATCAGATTAAGAATTTATACTTTGTTCTAAATTCAAAACAATCCACCATGGGGCCAAAAAAAGTTGTGAGTGCCAGCACTTTGACATATTTTCGGATGTTTGGAATCAATTAATTGGATTTACATGATTTCTTTTGGGAAAAACTGATTCAGTTTTCGCACCATTTGGTCTTTGTCGGACCTTTTGGAACGGATTACGAAAACCAAAGAAATTCTGGTTCATCTGACTTTTTTTTTCATCAAAATAATTCAACATGGGGCCAAAAAAAGTTGTGAGTGCCAGCACTTTGATAAAGAAGGTGAGAAACAATGTTACATTTTCTTCATACTTTTGGACGTTTGGAACCAATTAACCGAATTTACATGATTTCTTTTGGGAAAAACGGATTCAGTTTTTGCGCCATTTGGTCTTTGGAACAGATTACGAAAACGAAAGAAAGTCTGGTTCATCAGACTCAGAATCTTACTTTTTTTCCTTCTAAATAATCCACCATGGGGCCAAAAAAAGTTGCGAGTGACAGCACTTTGATAAAGAAGGTGAGAAATAATGTTACATTTTCTTCATATTTTCGGATGTTTAGAACCAATTAACTGGATTTACATGATTTCTTTTGGAAAAAACTGATTCAGTTTTCGCGCGATTTGGTCTTTGTCTGACCTTTTGGAACAGACATACGTCTGCATCATCAGATTAAGAATCTATACTATCAAAATAATCCACCATGGGGCCAAAAAAAGTTGTGAGTGCCAGCACTTTGACATATTTTCGGATGTTTGGAATCAATTAATTGGATTTACATGATTTCTTTTGGGAAAAACGGATTCAGTTTTCGCACCATTTGGTCTTTGTCGGACCTTTTAGAACGGATTACGAAAGCCAAAGAAATTCTGGTTCATCTGACTTTTTTTTCATCAAAATAATTCAACATGGGGCCAAAAAAAGTTGTGAGTGCCAGTACCTCGATAAAGAAGGTGAGAAACAATGTCACATTTTCTTCATACTTTTGGACGTTTGGAACCAATTAACCAAATTTACATGATTTCTTTTGGGAAAAACGGATTCAGTTTTTGGGCCATTTGGTTTTTGGAACAGATTACGAAAAGGAAAGAAAGTCTGGTTCAATCAGACTCAGAATCTTACTTTTTTTTCCTTCTAAATAATCCACCATGGGGCCAAAAAAAGTGGCGAGTGCCAGCACTTTGATAAAGATGGTGAGAAACACAGTACATTTTTTGTTTTTTCTTTCTATTTGTGGGTGTTTGGTTTCCATGATTTCTTTCTGATTCAGTTTTTGCACGATCTGGTCTTAGT